>NC_059116.1:54854171-55061671 GCF_020740685.1 Jaculus jaculus | reverse complement strand
GAAAAATAAAATGCAAGAAAATCCAGATAGATCACCCAGTCCAACAAGGATTATACCTAACCAAAACATAGAAGAGTTTTTAGGATCAGAACATCAAGTGAAAGCTATGAGCAATGCAACCCTGACCAACCTTTCTGCTAGAACTTGCAGGAAAGCAACAAAGGACGGATAATCGTGTGGATGCTACCATCACTAAGCTAGAACAATATGATAAGACATTGGAAGGAATTCAAAGAGAGTTAAAAGAATTGAGGGAGAGTGAAAAAAAAGAGGACCTTAAAAATCAGCTGGCCACACTAAATGAAAACATAAAGAAATGCAAGGATGAATTCCAAGAATCATCAAGAAAATCAGAAAATGAGGTGAAAGGAAGATGGACAGAGCAATGGAAGTGATGCATAGAAAAGTAGAAGAAAATGCAAACTTAATTGAACAAGTCCAAAACTCTCTAGAGGCTCTCAAGAATAGAGTCAGCGAAGTGGAGGATAGAAACTCTGATCTGGAAGATAGGATGGAAGAAACAGTTCAAGAGTTCAAAAATTTCAGTAAGTTCAAAAGTTCCTGTGAATAGAACATGAGGGAATTGTGGGATACATGTAAACGTCCTAATATCAGAGTCACTGGAATACCAGAAAGAGAAGAATTTCAGACCAAAGGCATGGAGAACTTATTTAACAAAATAATTGAAGAAAACTTCCCCAGTCTCTTAAAAGAAAGGCCCATCAAGATACAAGAAGCAAACAGAACTCCAAACAGACTGGACCAAAGGAGAAACTCCCCAAGATATATTATCATTAAGACTCTAAACATTGACACCAAAGAGAAAATCCTAAAAGCAGCTAGGGAAAAATAGCACATCACTTTCAAAGGAAACCGCATCAGAATTACTTCAGACTTCTCAATGGAAACCCTGAGAGCTAGAAGGGCCTGGAATGAAACTCTCCAAACTCTAAGTACCTATGGCTTCCACCCCAAAATACCCGGCAAAAGTCTCCCTCATAATAGATGATGAAAGAAAAACTTTCCTGACAAAACTAAGCTTTACAATTATATGAACACAAAACCAATCCTACAAAAGGATTCCAGGAAATTCTCCACAGAGAAGAAACAAATAACCAAACACAAAAGCCTACAGAAGCAGATCACAGCAACCAAACCCAGAGTAGGCACAAAAAATGTCAAATTCCATGAAAACACCAACACATATCTACAACCACACCATGGTGGGATCAAATCAAATCTCACAGTCATTACCCTAAATATTAATGGCCTTAAGTCACCCATAAGGAGACACAAGCTAACAAGGTGGATCAAAAAATTAGACCCCTCAATCTGTTGCCTTCAAGAAACCCACCTAACCACTAAAGATAGACACCTCCTCAGGGTGAAAAGGTGGCAAACAATATTCCAAGAAAATGGGAATAAGAAACAAGCAGGTGTGGCTATATTAATATCAGATAAAATAGACTTCAAACAAAAAATAATCAAAAAAGATAAAAAAGGCTGCTTCCTATTTATCAAGGGAACAATCCATCTAGAGGATATTAAAATCATAAATCTGTATGCACCAAACACAGAGGCACCACAGTTCATAAAACAAAACCTACTTGACAATAAAAAAGAAATAACCACCAACACCATCATAGCTGGGGACTTCAACACACCATTATCAGTAATAGACAGATCATCCAAACAGAAACTCAACAGGGAAGTAAGAGAGCTCAACAAAACCATAGAACACTTAGACCTAACGGACATCTACAGAATTTTCCATCCCAAATCCACAGACTACACATTCTTCTCAGCAGCCCATGGAACATTCTCTAAAATAGACCATATACTGGGTCACAAAGACTGCCTCCACATATTTAGGAAAATCGACATAATTCCCTGCATGATATCAGATCACAATGCTATATTGCTAGAAATCAAGAAAAAAAGACCCACAAAGAATCCCAACGGCACCTGGAAACTGAACACCACACTCTTAAACAATAAGTGGATAGTGGATGAAATAAAAAATGAAATTGCAAAATTTCTGGAATTGAATGAAAGTGAGAACACATCATACTAAAACTTATGGGACACAATGAAGGCAGTCCTCAGGGGAAAATTCATAGCACTCAATGCCTTCATAAAAAAGACAGAAAGATCCCAAATCAATAACCTAACCAACCACCTAAAGGCACTGGAAAAACAAGAAAAATCCAAATCAAAGAGCTCCAGAAGGAAAGAAATAGTTAAAATCAGAGCAGAAATTAATGAATTGGAAACCAAGGAAACAATTAAGACAATCAAGAAAACAAAGAGCTGGTTCTTTGAAAAAATAAACAAGATTGACAAACCTCTGGCCAATTTGATCAAGCAAAAAAAGGAGACGCTCCAAATTAACAAAATTCAAAATGAAAGAGGAGAGATCACAACAGACATAAGTGAAATTGGCAGAATCATCAGGACTTATTTCAAAAACCTCTACTCCACAAAACTGGAAAATGTGGGGGAGATGGATAAATTCCTGGATGCATACCATCTACCAAAGCTAAACTCAGAGCAGATTAATCACCTCAATGAACCCATCACACTCATGGAAATAGAAAAAGTAAAAAAAAAAAAAAAAAAAAAAAACCTCTCCAAAAAGAAGAATCCAGGACCAGATGAATTCTCAGCTGAATTTTATCAAACCTTCCTGAAAGAAATCAAACCAATCTTCCTAAATCTGTGCCACATAATTGAAGAGCAGGGAAAGCTACCCAATTCCTTCTATGAAGCTAGTATCACCCTAATCCCCAAAACAGGCAGATGCCACAAGAAAAGAAAACTATCGGCCTATTTCCCTAATGAACATAGATGCAAAGATCCTGAACAAAATACTCTCAAACCGAATCCAACAGCACATCAAAAGCATTATCCACCTTGACCAAGTGGGATTTATCCCAGGAACACAAGGGTGGTTCAGCATACGAAAATCTGTCAATGTAATACACAACATAAACAAGCTTAAACATAAAAACCACATGATCATTTCGATACATGCAGAAAAGGCCTTTGAAAGGTACAACATCACTTCATGATCAAAACATTGGAGATAATTGGCATAGTTGGTACATATCTTAACATAATAAAGGCAATATACAAAGCTCCAAAGGCTCAAATAATAATTAATGGAGAGAGACTGGAGGAATTCCCATTAAAATCAGGAACAAGACAGTGATGTCGTCTCTCACCTCTGCTTTTCAATATAGTTCTGGAAGTCCTAGATCAAGCAGTAAGACAGGAGAAGGAAATAAAAGGAATACAATTTGGAAAGGAAGAAGTTAAGTTAGCTCTATTTGCTGATGGCCTGATTGTATATGTAAGAGACCTGAGAGACTCCATCCCAAAACTCCTGAAGGTGATTAACTCCTATAGCAAAGTAGCAGAATATAAAACCAATTCACAAAATCGGTAATATTTCTGTATGCAAATGACAAAGATACAGAGAAAGAAATAAGGGACATAGTCCAATTTTCAATAGCAACAAAAAAAAATAAAATACCTTGGAATAACGTTAACCAAGGAAGTGAAAGATCTATACAACAAAAATATAAAAACACTCAAAAAAGAAATCGAGGAGGACTTGAAAATATGGAAAGACCTCCCATGCTTCTGTATCGGCAGAATTAACATTGTGAAGATGACAATCCTACCAAAGGCAATATATAGATTTAATGCAATTCCAATTAAAATCCCTACAGTATTCTTCACAGAGATAGAAAAAATGATCTCAAATTTCATATGGAAAAGCAGAAGGCCTCGCACATCCAAACATATCCTCAGCAAAAGAAACACCTCTGGAGTCATCACCATACCTGATATAAAGCTACACTACAAAGCCGTAGTAATAAAAACAGCATGGTACTGGCATAAAAACAGGAGTACAGACCAATGGAATAGACTTGAGGGCCCGGATTTTGGGTCAAGCAACTATAGCTACTTGATATTGGACAAAAGCCTGAACAATATAGGCTAGAAAAAAGATAGCATCTTCAACAAATGGTGCTGGACAAACTGGATAACCACATGAAGGAAACTGAAACTTAATCCACACATTTCACCATGCACTAGACGCAAATCCAAATGATTCAAAGACCTCAACATAAGAACAGCAACTCAAATACTATTGGAAGGAAATTTAGGAAGTACTTTCCATGATATAGGAATGGAAAAAGACTTCCTGAACAAAACCCCAGTGGCTCAAGTTCTTAAACAGCCACTCAACCAATGGGATAATATGAAGCTGAAGAGTTTCTTTACAGACAAGCATATAATAAGCAAAGTCAATAGATTAGACACAGAATGGGAGAAAATATTTGCAGGTTATCCAACTGATAGAGGGCTAATCTCTAGAATCTACAAAGAACTCAAAACTCTAAACAGTAAGAAGTCAAACCAAGAGATGAACAGGTAGTTCACAGAGGAAGAAATACAAATGGCAAACACACACTTAAGAAAATGTGCATCATCTTTAATCATCAGAGAAATGCAAATTAAAACAACTATGAGATTCCACCTTACCCCAATAAGGATAGCAAACATCAAAAATCAAATGAAAATAAATGCAGGCAAGGATGTGGAGAAGCAGGAACACTCATCCACTGTTGGTGGGAATGTAGGATGGTACAACCACTTTGGAAAGCAATATGGAGACTCCTGAAAAAGTTGACTATAGAGATAACAACAGACCCAGCTATACCCTACTGGGCATGTACCCTAAAATCTTCAAACCACAGGCCAGAGAGATTTGCTCAACCATGTTTGTAGCAGCTCAATTCATAATAGCTAAGAGTTGGAATCAACCCAGATGTCCATCACTAGAAGAATGGATAACAAAGATGTGGTATATCTACACAATGGAATTCTATACAGCAGTAAGAAAAATCGACACAAAGAAATTTGAGGAAAAATGGTTGAAACTGGAACAGATCATTCTCAGTGAACTTACCCAATCACAGAAAAAAAAAAAAAATCGACACATAGTCTCACTCATCTACAACACATAACCTAAATCTACCCAAGATGCCTTACATACCCAGCAAGCACCTCATGGACTAGACAATAGGATGGATGGGGAGGGAATCAAAGGTGTGGGAAACAGTAATCTGGACCCAAACGGCAATGGTACCATAAAATTCTACTTCCTAAAATGCAGACCAAATGGCTGAACCTTCACTAGACCCTTACAGGAAACACCTGAACCACAAGACACTGGAGAGCGTGGGATTAAGTCTAACCTAAATCTTCTACATCTTCCCTCCCTCCTTCTCCCCCTGCTTCCTCTCTCTCTCTCCTAACTCTTCTATATTAGTTATTTTTTTTCCTCATTTTCTTAGTGGCCACTGACCTGTAACCCCCACTACCAGGATGGGGCTATCATCCACAATGAGATTTTGATCCAAGAAACCTACAAGGTTTCCTAAAAGAATGACAGACTTCTGTCAGAGTACTTGATGACCCACCAAAGGTCAGTGGTAAGACCCTATTGTTGAAGACTCCATATGCAGCTGACACTTAAAATGGAACGGCATGGCTGGAAGCCAGGAGAGAGTCAGTCCCCAGACAGTCAGCATCTCTAGTGCCAGAAGGTGCTACATGGGCGATTGGGGGAAATGACCAATACCTGTCCAAGCAACTCATGGTCTAACCTACTTAGCAACAAATAACCTGTTGTGATGCCCACACAAGTGCAATAGTGGCACACAGCAATGGTGGGGAACCAACTGCTCTTGATTTGGCTAACTGATCCCCTCAGTGGTATGGGACCCATAGCTGGAGTTGGGAAACAAGTCAGAACCATATCCAAACATAAGCTCACTCTCCAATATCAAGTTTCTATCAATCATGGGGTACAAGAGGGCCTACACCTATTAAACTCTCTATTAAAAAAGTAAGTATTACCTCAATTTTCTGGGTGCTAACTTTCTCTCCATTGGAGAATCTGCTTCTCTTTTTCAGATAGATGCAGATCCTAAGGAGAGAGCCACCCAATCATACCTCAAAAGGGCTCTGACTGAAACTAAGGACAATTGGCGAAACAAGCAAGGGTGCTGTTTTCCTGATGAACCAGATACCAGCACAAAGGGGAAGGAGATCAACACAGAGAAAAATCAACTCCTACCAAACCAGAGAGCCAGAGCCTCAGAGGCCCCCAACACCACAGCACTGAAGCAGACCAAAAATGAACCCAACATGGCTCAAGGAAATTTTGCAGAAGAGGCGGTGGAAAGAATGTTAGAGTCGGGCTGGAGAGATGGCTTAGTGGTTAAGCGCTCACCTGTGAAACCTAAGGACCCCATTTCGAGGCTCGGTTCCCCAGGACCCACGTTAGCCAGATGCACAAGGGGGCGCACGCGTGTGGAGTTCGTTTGCAGAGGCTGGAAGCCCTGGCGCGCCCATTCTCTCTCTCTCCCTCTATCTGTCTTTCTCTCTGTGTCTGTCTCTCTCAAATAAATAAATAAAAAATTAAAAAAAAAAAGAATGTTAGAGTCACATGTTGGGTAATGATATGCAGAGACATTTATCGTACCAATAATTGTGGGCTAACTCCACAATGCACAACCCATTTACATCAACAAGGAGGGGCCATTGGGAGGGGGTAGGTCATGGATGAGCCTAAACAATGGAACCAAACTGCCTGTATTTGCTGAAAAGAAAACTAATAAATAAAAAATAAAAATAAAAATCTAATGAACAAATAATTTAACACCCAGACAATATTTGCTACATTAAAATATGGAAAGAAGAACAGAACATTTGTGCTCTTCTAGAAGTTTCTATTGCTTTGTAATCCTTTGGAGAGGAGACACAACAATTTGCACAGCACAAACTGAAAGAATAGTTAATTTCCTAATTCAAAGACTTTTTAAAATTGATCTAGTTCAAAGACTTTTAAGACAATTTAAACAAATGTATTATTGACATGACAATCTTGAAACTCATTCACATAATTCTACATCAAGTCTTTATCTGTTCACAAAGTAAAGATAACAAATCAGAAAAGCTTTCCTTGAGACAAAAAATACTGTTTTCTCTAAACAAATATGTGATGGTCCTGCAGGAAGAGCAAAATTTCTCATAACATCCTTCTTAAGGTCAAAACAGAAAAGAGGATGAAGATTTCATGGGAAATTTCTTGAAACTTAGAACATTTTTCCCTTCTTTAAGAAGGACAGAAAGTATTCTTGGGAGGTAGAAAATTATCTACAAAAGTATTCTTTGGCCCCGAGAGGACACAATTGAGTGGTTGTTTTTAACATCACATATTTTAAAAAAGATCAAACACAATATTTAGTACTCATCATTGTATTTTCTTCTGCCTTATATAGTCTTATGAGGAGCTTAAACAGTAGCAGTATATAATCATATGTGTTTTAGTGATACTTATTTAAGTTGATGATTTGTATAGGAACTTATGAATGAATATTATTTACATTTATATACATTGATTGTGTTAATCAAAATCTAAGAGTATATAAATAAGTCACATGGAAACCTACTTTTTTGGACAATGGAACACTCAGAAGCCATAGATTGTTACTAGAAAATGTTCAATGACAGGGATAGGATACTTTCCAGTGAGTTGTTGGCCAGGGAGGTCCTGATAACCCAAAACATTACAGGACATTGCTGAGACCCTTGGTTTCCCACCAGGAATAGATGGTAAGACTCTATTGTTAAAGACTCCACATACTTGGGCTGTAAGGTCACTGAGAAATCCTGCTGGAGCTGAGCTGAAAACCTCCTCCATGTAGACCAGCTGACAGAAAGCTGGAAAAAACCATGCTGCATGCAGTTCAATGGGAGAAAGAGAAATCACCAGTGAAGATACTCAACAGTGGACACTGCAAGCCTTAAGTTTGGCCAGCCAGGCCAAATGAGCTAACAGGTGCAACAGTGGCATGTAGGTTATGGGGGAAATCAAATGTCATCTAATTGGACTAGAGGCCCACTCCATGGGAGGGAATTCATCCCTGATACTGCAAACCTACAACAGAGGTAGTCATGAGCCCTAGGGGTGTAATGTCTGCTGGTGTCTGGCTAAATGTATATACTATGTTCACCAAACTGCCCAGTAAGCACTTCTTGTAATGTTCATACCCTTCATATCCATATATTAATACTACTCTCACTTTTGGTTAGAGAACCTTCTGTTTTCAGATGGCAGTGACCTTGGGATGACCCAGAAGGCACCATGGTGCTGAGAAGAAGTGACAGAGGAGTGTTCAGAACTGAAATATTTCTATCAAACCTTCCAAGCCTCAGGGTCCATTGAGGAAGAGGTGGCAGAAAGAATGTAAGAGCCAAAGGAAGGATAGGACTATTTACAACATGCTCCTCAAGACACAAAATGGCCTGAATATCCATGACCTCACAGTGCCTGACACTACCCACACAAGGCCATCATAATAGGAGGAAAGAATCATGACTTCAAAATAAAAGAGAAACTGATTGAGATGGGGAGGGGATATGATGGAGAATGGAGTTTCAAAGGGGAAAGTGGGGAGAGGGAGGGAATTACTATGGGATATTGTTTACAATTATGGAAATTGTCAATAAAAATTAAAATATTAAACACAATATTTAGTGCTCATCAGTGCATTTTCTTCTGTCTTATATAGTCTTATGAGGAACTTAAACAGGGGCAGGTTGTAATCAGATATATATTTTAGTGATACGTATTTAAGCTGATGATTTGTATAGGAACTTATGAATGAATAGTATTTACATTTATATACATTTGTTTTATTTAAGTTCATATGTTTTGTTCCAAGTAGAGAATGTATTTAGTTCATTTTTTTAAAATACTTAGGAGATATTGTAGAGATTGTACAGTTGCTAAAGGCACTTGCTTGCAAAGCCTACTGGTCCGGGTTTGATTCCTCATTGCCCATGTAAAGCTAGATGCACAAAGCAGTGCATGCATCTGGAGATTGCTTGAAGCAGCAAGAGGTCATGCTAATTAATTCTCTCTCTCTCTTTCTCCTTACAAATAAAGTATTTTGAAAATAAAATAAAACACCTATGACTCCTGAATACTTTAAAATAAATATTATTATTAATAGCACTTTGTCTATTTTATTTTAAAAAGGTTGGTGGTAAATGTAGCCCCAGCTATTTAGGAAGGTGATGCAAGTGGATTGCTCAATTTCAGAAATTTGAGGCTAGCCTGTGCAACAAGAATTTAACTATAACAACACCACCAGACTCACCAAGCACAGCTACCAGTCTGACTGAAGAAGTCTCTCCTACTCTCTAAGGGTATGTAGAATAAGTATGGTCAACTTTACTCTCTGCTGCCAGGGCTCTTAGTTTCCTCAGATCATTGGGGACATGATGTGGTTTGTAACATTTATTGTACATGTGAGGAGTGCACAGAGATGTCAAGGAGTCTGGAATTACCCTCATTTGAGGAACAGATAAAGAGTTTTAACCAGAAAGGAAGAAATAATAAATAGTAGAGTTTTCTTCAAATATCTGAGTGGTGCTATATAAAAGAAGGGTGAGTTTTAATCACCTTTCCCTCTACATGTCAGTTATAATTAAACCTAAAGCAGGGCATGAGACTAAATCTGAAAATATGAGAACTTATTTTTTCCGTCTAATCCATTCTCTTATATTTTGTGTCTTTCTAGCAGCAATAGCAAATATGATGACATATTGTGGGGTACTTCATGCTATGTCGGGCTGCAGTAGATGATTTAATAAGAACAACTGCTTTGGTTATCACTGACTATCTGCCAAGGGAAGAGGACAAGCTTATTCAACATTGTTTATGTACATGTTTCTGTAACACATGCCCTGCCAACCATGCCATCCAGCAGGAAAAAATATTGAGAGGGGCTGGTGCTATTAGTTCAGAAGTAGAGACCTTGCCTGGCATGTATAAAGTTCTGGTTCCATCCTCTGTTCTGGAAAACAATGGGTAACTAACTGCACTAGCAGGTGGTATGATCTTTTTGTTCAGGTCTATACAGAACTAAGGAGGCCAAGCTTCTATAAGGCTCTTGGGCACTCTCCCCACAACTCTATCCTCTGTTAGTTTAAAGATCTACCTTTCCACCCCCTTCTTCTCCTCCAAGTGTCCCCAGTCAATATCTCCATGAGAGGCCTTTGGTTATTTTAGATTTTTTCTGCTTGAAAAAATAAAAACATAATAAAGGAATATACCCTCAGCCCTTGAAAAAGCATGTACTTGTGCTTCTTTGAGTTAAGACAATGAAATTTTGTTGGTATTATTTCAGGCACTCTGGGACTATGGAAATGTCAAATCCTTTTGAACAATGATGCATATGCTCCTTCCCTTATGATAGCACCCAAATAGGCCTCTTGTATTTGAAGAGTCATACAAAGACAAATCTTCAAATATTCATAGAGCCTGTTGTATGCAATACAGGGCTAGACATAGATCAGAAAACATTGATACATGTATGAGAAAATCCTCAACTTGTACTTAAGATGGAAAATAGAACTGTTGAATCTAGAATCTTTGTCATCTGTTTTTAAGTTTTTATTTTATTTTTTTTTTAAAGCAGGGTATCACTCTACCACAGGCTGACCTGGAACTCACTCTGTATTCCAAGCTGGCCTCAAACTCATGGCAATCCTTATAGCTCTGCCTCCAGAGTGCTGGAATTATAGGCTTGTGCCACCATTGAGAAAGGGTCTTGCTAGTAAGCCTAATATAACTATGAATATGAGATCCTCCTTCTTCAGCTTCCTGTGTGCCAGGATTACAAGTATACACCACTATGACCAGCTTAAAATCCCCTTGCAAAGACCCAAGAGACTATTATCTAAAAAAAGCAGACAAGTGGATATAGCATTGCACAAGTGGATATAGCATTGCACAAGTAGGCAGATTCCTCCCTACCAAAAGGCATGACCAGGCTGTCAGCCTTCATCTGAACTTCACTATATTATTCTCCTGCCAATATGTATCTAGGGCTGGTTTAGACCTTACAGTATTTTTTTTTAATTTTTTATTCATTTATTTGAGAGTGACAGACACAGAGAGAAAGACAGATAGAGGGAGAGAGAGAGAGAATGGGCGCGCCAGGGCTTCCAGCCTCTGCAAACGAACTCCAGACGCGTGTGCCCCCTTGTGCATCTGGCTAACGTGGGACCTGGGGAACCGAGCCTTGAACCGGGGTCCTTAGGCATCACAGGCAAGCGCTTAACCGCAAAGCCATCTCTCCAGCCCCCTTACAGTATTTTTTGTTGTTATTTTAAGACTTGTGTTTATGAAACTTTTTCTTTTTCAATTTTTAATTGATAATTTCCATATATGAACATATGTAATTTGATTGTAATCCCCTCTCAATACCTTCTTTTATAACCCCTCTCCTTTTCACCAAACTCTTCTTCCCAATTAGCATCTTTTGATGACTTTTTTGTCCACCTCAATTATTCATGTTTAACTGTTAATGACCTAAATATTATATGCATGTCTTGTGGAGGTAATGACAGCTGTTGTGAAGCAATGAAGTAACTGCCACTTTATGTCTGAAAGATAGTGTCCCAAAGTTCTCTTCTCCATCCTTTGGCTTATATACTCTTTTCTCTTTTTTTTCTTTCTTTCTTTTTCTTTTTTTTTTTTTTTTTTAAGGTAGTGTCTCACTGATCTGAAACTCACACTGTAGATACAGGATAGCCTCAAATTCATGGTAATCCTTCTCCCAAGTGTTGGGATTAAAGGTGTGTACTACCATGCCTGGCTTCTCTTACTTCTCTTACTTAGAAGACAAGATAAGGATGTCTCATTTAGTGCTGAGCACCCAGCAGTCACTTACTGTAAGTTCTTTGAGTCTCCCCAGTAGTCACAACCATCTGCAAAAAGAAGCTTCTCTGACCTAAGCTGAGAGCAGCACAAATCTATGGGCATCAACATACTATAAATATCTAGAGGCCAATTTGATGGGCACAACTTATCATTTAGTCAAACAACAGTAATGGATTCCCCCTAGGGTTCATGATCTTCACAGACAGAGGTTTTAAACTAGGATTTCAGTACTAGAGATAAATTCCCTCTATGGGAGGGCCTCACATATAATCAAAGAACAGTTGGTTACCCTCAAACAGTCATACTATTATTGTACCAGTGGACATATTTTGCTGGTTAGTTGGTTGTGTAACATTCAGAGTGTTTATATGGTTGTGTAAGCCTGCTGATGATTTTTGTTTTCCAGTAGCCTGCATAGCACCTTCTTTTTTAAATTTTTTTGTTTATTTTTATTTATTTACTTGAAAGTGACAGAGAGACAGAAAGACAGAGAGAGCGAGAGAGAATGGGTGTGCCAGGGCCTTCAGCCACTGCAAACGAACTCCAGACACATGCGCCCCCTTGTGCATCTGGCTAATTGGGGTCCTGGGGAATCAAGCCTCAAACCCGGGTCCTTAGGCTTCATAGGCAAGCGCTTAACTGCTAAGCCATCTCTCTGGTCCAAACACTTTATAATACTATGATAACTGGCCAGCAGGAAGGAGACTTCTAGATCTATTACAGCTTGATTTTTTAGTGTCCTGTGACCAGCATCTGTGGGACCCTTCTGTTTCACAAAGGCCACAGGACTTTCTTCTTTGCCAAAAGTTTCATTCATAATACAGACTGGGAGTCCAGTTATTGGTTTTCCTGATGAATACAATAATGACAAAGGAACCACAAAGCAAGGAGTAGGGGCTGGAGAGATGGCTTAGCAGTTACAGCATTTGTCTGCAAAGCCAAAGGATGCCAGTTCAACTCTCCAGGCCCCACATAAGCCAAATGCACAGAGGGGCACACACATCTGAAGTTTGTTTGCAATGGGTGTAGGCCCTAGTGTGCCCATTCTCTCTCTCTCTCTTTCTGTGTGTGTGTGTGTGTGTATGTGTATGTCTCTTTCTCCCTCTCAAACAAACAAATAAATAAATAAACAAAATATATTTTTAAAAAAGCAAGGAGTATGTCCCCAACACACTGCTGCTTCTGCCTTGGAAGTAACCATTGTTTTCCCCCTGACAAGGCAAGGAAACTTTTAGAAATGGAGCTAATAGGTAAAGCCTTCTCTTTGGGGTAATAAAAATGTTCAAAAATTAGATAATAATGATTGTGTGACCATGTAAATGTACTATAAACCATTAAATTGAACACTTTCAATTGGTAAGTTTTCTAAATTGCATTTCAATAACCCTGATAAAAATCCAATGGTTTCAATATATACTAATAATAAACTTTAAAAATGTGACAGAAAAGATTAAATGCTCTAAAGAAATATACAAAAGTTAGACATAACTGAGCTATATGAAAAATAGATAAAACATGCATAAATAAAATTATATATATTTTTGAAGTATACAAAAGAAGACATAAGTGAATCAACAATAATACAAGATAATACTCATGGACAAGAAAATTTAACATTATAAATGATAAGATATTTTCTAAGACTCATGAATAAACTTACAATCAAATTTCAATAAAAATAAAAAACAAGCCAGGCATGGTGGCACACGCCTGTAATCCCAGCACTTGGGAGGCAGAGGTAGGAGGATTGCTGTGAGTTCAAGGCCACTCTGAGACTCCATAGTGAATTCCAGGTCAGCCTGGGCTAGATGAAACCCTACCTCGAAAAAATAAACAAACAAAAACCACAGTGGCTGGGCATGGTGGCACATGCCTTTAATCCCAGCACTCGGGAAGCAGAGGTAGGAGGATCAAGGCCAGTTTGAGAATACAGAGTGAATTACAGGTCAGCCTGGGCTAGAGTGAGACCTTGCCTTGAAAAAAAAAACCAAAAAATAAATAAATAAAAATATTTAAAACGGAAGTTTGTTTAAGAGGGAAGTAAACAAAATTATTTTTGTTTACATAAAAGAAATAAAGAAGAGCTGGGGACATGATTTAGTGGCTAAGGCACTAGCTTGAAAAGTTTGCAAAGACCAGGGTTTAATTCCCCAGTATCCACATAAATCCAGATGCAGAAATTGGCACATGCATGTGGAGTTTGTTTGCAGTGGCTAGAGGTCCTGGTAACCCACATTCATTCATTCATTCATTCATTCATATTCTCTGTCTCTATCCATTTCTGTCTCTCTGCTTGCAAATAAATAAATAAAAATATTTTTTAGAAAAATAAATAAATAAATTTTGAAGATATGGTGTAAAAAAAAAAAGAAAATCCCAAACTTGCTAGATATTAATAAAGCACTTGTCTAGCATGCACAAGGCCCTGTGTTTGATTGCCAGCAGCACACACACACAATAAGACTAAAATATTTCATGTGACCACAATATACCTTCACAATAAAGGATTGCCTTAATATAGGGTCATAAAATGGTGTGATAGCCTTTAAGTGAAGATTAAACCTATATGATGAAGAAAAGACCACAAATCAATGGAAAAGGGAGATGTCCAACGAATGATGTTCCAAACAATGCCTATTATCTTTAAAGATGGTGATAGTATTCCAGACTTTGATTCCTCCATTATAAGAGTTTATTAAAAATATTTTATTTATTTATTTATTTATTTGAGAGAGAGAGAGAGAGGCAGATAGAGAGAGAATGAGCACATCAGAGCCTCCAGCCATGCAAACAAACTTCAGACACATACACCACCTTATACATCTGGCTGGGGAATCAAACCTGGGTCCTGAGGTTTCATAGGCAAGCATTTTAACCACTAAGCCATATCTCCAGCACCCTATTCTAAGAGTGTTGTGAATACCTAAATTCCTATATTAAACCCTATATTTGAAGTACCTGGACCAATTTCTGTTTTTATCAGAACCCTAGATGATATATTTGCAAAACAGAAAACAACTAAGTAATATAAAATTCTCAATGTTTTATCTGCAAATGAAGTGCTATAATATCGCACAAAACTTAAAAATTAAAAGCCTTTAAAAATTAAACAGATTTAAAAACTCACTCCAGAGTTTCAAAAAAGTAAAAGTAAAAAAATAAAATAAATCGTTCCCACCTGCACTCAGCCAGAGTAGAGATTCTCAGGTCTGAACTGATCACACTCTCTAGCTCTCTGGACATGGAGTATAGCAAGGATGACAATGAGTAAGCAAGCCACTAGGGTCCAACCCAGGCACTGAGCAGAACAGGCCACTCACAATCTACCCATACCTGCTGGAGACTGCATAAACAAGGCAGAATAATTCAGATTTCAGTGTTCCCAGCTCAAACCTGTGGACAGACCTCCATCCTATGCCCATCTGGATCAAGGCTGACCAGGCCACTCAGAATAGACTCCTCAAGAGCTGCTGTTGCTACATTATAAGAAAAACAAAAGGACTATTTATAGATGAACAAACCTCAAACAATTCACACACACAGACAAAGTATTCCCACCAAGAATGCTTAGTCCCATAGTGGAAACCTCCAATGAAGACTATCTAGAGAAAACTCTAGACAAGGAATTCCAAAATGCAATTATGTTAAGCATATTCCAGAAACTTAATGGGACCATGAGCAAATGGCTGAATGAAACTGAAGAGAATCAACAAAAAGAATGCAACATTAGGCTGAAATGAATAGAAGACAATCAACAAAAAGAACGCAGTAAATGGCTGAATAAATGTATGAAAATAAATAACACCAAAAAAGAACATATGGCTAGAGAGATGGCTCAGTATATATATAACAAAGGCATACCACATTTTATAAAGCCAAATCAACTATATAGTTAATCAGAAAGACTCCCAACAAAATAATAGTGAATAGCCATAATGCCCCTCTATCATCAATGGATAGATCATCTAAACAGAAAATAAAAAGAGAAACAATGGAGCTAAACAATACCATAGATCAAATGGACTTAACAGACACCTACAGAATTTTCCATTCATACTCTGAAGAATACACATTCTTCTCACCAACTCATGGAACTATCCCTAAGATAGATTATATATTAGAACACAAAGCAAGTCTCCATAAATTTTGTAAAATTTATATAATTCCTATATTATAATAAACTACAATGCATAAAATTAGAAATCAACAACAAAAGAAGCAACAGAAAATACACCAGCTCCTCAGGAATGAAGGGCATGCTATTGAATAATGATGGGTCATTGACAAAATCATAAGGGAAATAAAAAAATTCCTATGAATGACAATGAAAGTACAACATACCAAAATCTATGTGATACAATGAAGACAGTATTAAGAGGGAAGTTTATAGTTCTCAATGTCTACCTTACAAAAATTGATCCAAAATATAAAGCTTAGCAATCCATCTGAAGGCTTTGGAAATAAAATAATACACATCCCAAAATATCAGAAGGAAATAAATAATCAAGATCAGGGCAGAAATCAATGAAATGGAAATAAAGAAAACAATGCTAAAATTTGATGAAATAAAGAGCTAGTTCTTCAAAAAAGTAAACAGGATTGATAAACCTTTTGCCAAATTGATCCAAAAAAGATAAAACTCTAATCAACAAGATAAGAGATGAAAAGGGAGATGTTACAACAAATACAAATGAAATTGAAAGAATCATAAAAATGTATTTCAAAAATCTATATTATACAAAATTACAAAATCTGGATGAAGTTGATAAATTCTTATGTCAGTGACCTACCAAAACTAAACCCAGAAGAGACAAAACACCTGAATAGAACTAGAGCATCTAATCAGATTAAAGGAGTAATGAAAAGCCTTCCAACCAAAAACTGCCAAGGCTCAGATGGATTCACTACTGAATTCCTCAAAACCTTGATAAAATAAATAAAAAACACTTTTTCTTAAATTATTTAATGCAATAGAAAAGGAATGCTCCCTGACTATGAAGCCAGCATTACACTAATATCATAACACGACACAAGAAGAAAAAGTATAGACCGATATTCCTGAAAAAATTATATACAAATATTTTCAAAGAGTTCTTATAGATCAAATCCAAGAATATATCAAAAGTAATATCCACTTTGATGAAATAAGTTTCATCCCAGGGTTAAGGGATGGTTCAACATAAGGAAATTGATAAATGTAATTCATCACATTAATAAACTTAAAGACAGTAATCACATGATCATTTCAATAGAGGTAGAAAAGGCCCTCAAAATATAACATATGTTTATGATTAAAACCCTGGAGAAACTAGGGATGGAGAAATCATATTGCAACATAATCAGGATGATCTATAACAGACCAAAAGCCCATATCATGCTAGCTGGAGATAAATCTTAAAGATTCTCCCTAAGGTCTGGACCAAGACAAGGGTGGCCATTCTCCTCACTGTATTTAACATAGTACTTGAAGTTGTAACTCTAACAATAAGAGAAATTTTAAAAAAGGATTCAAACTGGAAAGGAAGAAGTCAAACAAACTTATTTGCAGATGATATGATTCTATAATTAAGGGACCCAAAAGACTCCACCAAAAAAAAAATTCCACAGGTGATAAATTCTTTCAGCAAACTGACATTAATGAAACCAACACACAATAATAAGTAGTCTTCACATATACCAATGACCAACATGGAGAAAGAATTAAGAACATGGCTGTGACCTGCACACATGGTATGGGTTTCAGAAGCATGAAAAATGCATGGAGTGGGTCATGAAGTGCACACAGTTCCAGGAGATGCTGCTGAGACATGGCACGAGGCAGAGTATGATGGCTTTGATAAAGAGACTAGTGGAACCACTAGAAGTCATAGAGACCACAAGATGTTTTAGATATATCAAGATTGTGCAAGGGCTACCATGAAGCATTGTTGGCTCAGACGAGAAGTTTTGACTGAATTCTCAGCCCAGCTGGAGGAGCAGAATTGGACAATCCAGAGACTTGTCACTGGTTATACATATTAGATTTGAAATGCAGATGTTTGCTCATTGGTTGTTGAGTTTTCATTAGTCCAGTCTCTCCTTTTTATGCCTTATACCAATGGAAAAGTTTACTCTGTGCCACTATATGTTGGAAGTATATAACTTGTTTTGATTTTACAGGACTCACAGTTAAGTGACAATTTTAAATCTCAGATGAGACTTGGGACTTTGAAACTACCTTAAGTTGGTAAAGACTATGGACACCTTTGAATCTGGACTGAAAACCCTATGTGAGATGGTTATTAATCCAGGTAGAATGTGGCAGTTTGAATTTATGTCCCGCAATAGACCCAAATGTTTTATTAAAGCTGTAACTTTGATTTCCAGCTGCCTAGCTGGAAGAGGTGTCACTGTGGGTGGAGCCTGGGGTTCAGCCCTAAGGTTTTTCTAGGGGCAGATATTAATTCCATCCTAAGGTATGCAGAGTGCTTGAGCTCTGTCCAGGTTCCCCAGGGTGTGCTTGCTTTTGGTGTTTAAAAACAAGAAATAAAATTATTAATTTCAATTTCAGTAGCCATATATGTCTAATGGGACAACACAACACTTATTAACAGTGGCCTATACAGTTCTTTGAATATGTCCTGTCTTCTCTTTCACATCTGTTGCAAGGGGGAAACCAGTTTGCATAATCATTGTTACTTAACCAGTATCCCTCTTTTAGACAATACAATCTTTCTGTTCTATTCAGGTGCCCCACACCTCCTTTTGGATATATCCCTGGGGATAGGCATATAATTTTGGACTGGCTTAGGGAAGGGACACAAAACCCAATACATGTCATTCAGTGTTAACTCTGTGACTCTTATGGGACCTATTTAGAAAAAATACTCTCTTAAATTTTCCCTCATGTGCAGAGAAAATGAAATAAATCACAAGAGGAGAAGGCAGAACCTGGAGTTAGACAATTTCTTTTGATGTAATTTGAGAATGAAGAGAGAACCAAAGCCCAGCTTTTCCCAGTCATTACTATTTAAATATTTTTCATTGTAAAAAAAAGGCCAGTACAATCTTTAGCTAATGTAAAGTGAGTTAGATTTATATCACTTGCCACTAAAATATCCTAATATATTCCTATAAAACATCTACATAGAATCCTCTTATATTTCTTATTCACCCAATCTTAGTACTTTATACCCTGTATAATTATCTGCTTTTTGGTAAAGTTTTCACAAAGTTTACCATAGAAATAACTGCATTTCTATAGTATTCCAATAAATCCTGGTAAATATGCTTATCTTTGCATGTGTCAACCTATATTCTGATTTTTTTAAGGTAGGGTTTCACTTTAGCTCAGGCTGATCTGGAATTCACTTCATAGTCTCCAAAAACAGCAGCATGGAACTTAAGCAAGCAGGACCCAACCAAAACTCAGGACTTTTCTGCATACCTTTGGGCTGGAAAACAGAAGCACTCCAAACAAACTTAGGGCTGGGCTTCAGGATCCGCCCCCAGTGACACCACCTCCAGCCAGATGCCTGAAGGCTCAGGTGAAAAGTTTTAATAAAACACCTAAGTCTATGGGAGACATATATTTAAACTAACACACCATGTAAAGCCATATGCACAATGTACTACATGTATCTGGAGTTCATTTGCAGTTGCAAGAGGCACTGGTGTGCTCATTTCTCTCTCTCTCTCTTTCCCCTCTCTCTTTCTATTTACAAATACATAAATAAAAGCATTTCTTTCAAAATAAAAATAAACAAATTTCTGAAAATTATGCATTTTTGGTAAAACTGTATTTATTAGCTCCAAATGGCAATTTCAACATAACAAGTATTAATAATGACTACAGATGTCGTAAGGTGCTTTATCTGTTTTCTTTGGTGTGTGTGTGTGTGTGTGTGTGTATTTATATGTGTGTGTGGTGTGTGCCTATGTACGGGTA
This sequence comes from Jaculus jaculus, assembly GCF_020740685.1. NCBI lineage: Eukaryota > Metazoa > Chordata > Mammalia > Rodentia > Dipodidae > Jaculus > Jaculus jaculus. The sequence goes on along the minus strand of NC_059116.1, from coordinate 55,041,929 downwards.
CACACATATAACAGAGCTCTTGCTGTGATCAGAAGTAGCCTAGAGGTGTTAGTTATTGCATTCTACCTTGTTTGAGATAGCATCTCAACTGTAAACACTAGATTGGGTAGCCCATAAACTTCAAGATTCTCTTGACTCTGCCTTCCATTGCCAAATGCATATTGGAAGTACAGACATGTGCACTACCATGTCTGGCTTTATTTGGGTTTGGGGGATCCAAACTGGTTGTCAAGCTTGTGCAGCAAGAACTTTTATCTACTGAGCTATTTTCACAACCTAAGGTACTTTATCTTATCTACAGTCAGTGGCCAGAAGGTCATTAAGCTTAGAAGTTAAAGTAAGATAAAGGACAGAAACAGACACCAACATTAAAGAGGACCATGAATATGTACAGGTATCCATCTGCTTTACAAGCACTTAGTTTTTACTAACTGAAGACCAGATAATATTTTATATGCCTCAGAGATCATTGGTCTCACATTTGGAACATACCTGTCCATGTGGCATGTCCTATTATGATCTGCATTTGACAGCTGAGGAAACAGGTTGAAAAAGTCATTGCTTTGTCTAAAATCTATAGTAATTAAATGGTGGAGCCAAGATTCAAACCCAGATGGTTTGGCTTCATAGTAATTTCTCTTAAGCATACATGGTGCTTGACTAGACCATGCTAGCTTTTGAAAAAAAAATTTTGAAGAAAAAAATTACCAGAAAAGTAATTTATTCAGCAAATTTAATTGAGAAATCACTTACTGAAGTGAATAGAATGCTATTGTATCTATCTATTGTTGTGTAACATGTCTTCACAAAGGTAACATCATAAAATAAAGATGTTCATTATGCTTACAAATTCTATGAGTCAGAAAATCAGTACAGGAATAGCAGGGGTAGGTTATCTCTGCCTTAGATGGAATGCTTCTAACTGGCTGGTGGCTGAAGTAATCTGGAAGCAGATTTTATACTCATTTTTAATGCTGGAGCTGAGATGATTTAAAGGATATGTACATATAAGTCCAAGGAATCAGGATTTATCAGACTTTCCATATGACTTGGGCTTTTTGAAAATGGCAGTTGGGCTCAAAGAGAGACAATAAGAAGCCTTCTGATGATGTAAGGGTAACATTGCCAGGCTTTGTGGGGAGCCTCACCTTAGAAATCCTACATGTTCTGTTTCTTGTCTTCTTGCCTCCAAGACCAGCTTAAACTAAAGGGAAGGGAAATTAGGCCTCACCACTTGGAGGGAAAGAAGTACATGATGTTGTAGAAGAGGAGATGAGTAAGATGTTGCATCACAGACACCTGTGCAAACACAATTTGGCCCAGAGCCAAAGATTATTCACAGAGCAAATAGTCCTAAGATGTTTACAGCTGTAAGATACCAAATAACCAATTAATGGTGGTATAGCAGACAGCTTCAGGTTTGCTGAGATGAACTTCCAAACCAGGCACAATTATGGAGGAAGGGATATTTATTGAAGCTTACAGATCCAGAGGAAGTTTCATAATGGCAGAAGATGGCCCCGTTTCCAAATGTCCAAGCAGAGGAGAGAAAATCACAAGCCAAAAGCCACACAGCACACTTCAGGAATTCCAGGTCAAACATATCTTTAGACTGGAATTTCAAACTCACCACCACATCTTAAGATCTGCCCTGTGACACCTCCTCTAGCCAGATTGCTGCCTATTCAAACTACAAACTAATAAAACACTGAATATATTGGGGCCATCTATTCAATCTACTACAGGTGACTTAAACACTGTGAGTAATTATTTCAGGCAATACAAGGGAAAGCCCAGGGTTACTTTGTTGCTTGGTGATGTCACAAAGACCAATGCTTTCTATCTTTCCATTCTGCAACCTCAACCAGGATTTCAAGTTGGCTGTTGTAGCTGTAGGCATTGGAAGGAGACATAAGAAAATTGAACAATAAAAAGGGAGACTGTTCCCTTCAGAAATTACTTTAAATTAAGGAGAACCATTTACCTCAAAACTTTATAGTCAACTCATCCTCAGGTCCCACTAGTCATGAACTGACTTTATAATGCCAATGCCATAGCTACTAAAGGAATCTGGGATAAAAGTTGCATTTTTTACCTTATAAAATTTTGAGGTATTTGTTAGGAAAAGGGATAAGACCTGGGGAGATGATTCAATGAGTTAAAAGAGCTTGCTTGTAAAGCTTGCTGGCCTGGGTTCAGTTCACCAGTGCCCACATGAAGGCAGATGCACAAAGAGGAATATGTCTGGTATACATGTATAATAGAAACAAGCCCTGATAAACCCATATGAACACACATGCATTCCCTCCCCCCTCTCATAAATAAAACTTTTTTTTTTTAATAAAACAGCAAGGAGGGACTTCTGGTTAAGATGGCGGCGTAGGTACCATGCCAAAGCAGCCTAGGGGGGAAAAAGACCAAAAAAACTCAGCAAAATACACACTTTTACTAAAAAGTGAGGTGTATAGGAAATTGAAGCGGCAGCAGAGAAGTAGAAGAGTTCCAGAGCATCCAGAGCTTGCACAGGCAGGAAAAGCAGCTCCGGCAGCTCGGCCAACTGCCGCGGCCGCGGCACAGCAGAAAGCCGCCAGACTCGGCTCGAACCACAGGAAAAGCCAGGTGTGGGAGCTTCCCCTCACACCGCGCTCTCCGCAACTCGGGAAACATGAGGGGAGAGCAGCAGCAAGCAACGGAGGATCAGACCACGAGGCAGAAGAACACGTGGAGCAGCGAGAGAACCAGAGCAGCCGCGGTCCGTCCCCTCCCCCACCGCCTGAGCCCAGCTCCGGCAAACAGAGCAGCGGCCCGGGACCCGGCCACGCCAACTTGGGCTCACAACAGGACCCAAGCAGGAGCAAAGTTCGGCAGCAACATCAGTGGCTCCAGCACCGGTAACAGCAGCCCCAGCAGCAGCAGACCCAGGAGTGGCAGCAGCGGCAGACTCGGCAGCAGCAGCTTCAGGGGGAGCAGTGGCAGTGGACACAGCAGCAGCTTCAACATCAGTGGTGGCTCCAGCAGTGGCAGCTACAGCAGCAGCAGAGGTAGCAGCACTGGCTCAGTTTGCCCCGTAGGAAAAGCAAGTGCCCAGCTCCAGAAATCAGAACAGCAGCCCGACGACCCAGGCAGCAACTTGACTGAGACCAAAATCATCCAAGGTAACTGGGATTGCACCAGGGAAGGGTCTCACTTGGTCACAAGCTGACTTGCATCCCTCAACAGACCAGAAATCTAAACGTCTTTGTTGATAGAGGATCTGGTCATTATAATAACTACTCTTGCATACATACTCGGGGCTGTTTTTGATTGAATGTGTACAGTGTTTAGTAAAATTTTAGAATCTACCTGTATTTTATTCCACTCAGCCTGCTTGAATACTCCTATAGCAGGGAAACTAAACCCCTAAGAACATCTTTGTAGATACTCTGAGAGTCTTAAGAGCCACACCTAACACTTTAAGGTACTACCCTGAAAATATATTACATCAAATCAATTGATACAGCTAAGAATACACAGCTAGCTAGAAAATCCAAGCATTAACTTAATCCAAGATGCAAAAATATATACATTATAACACAAGAAACACTAAAAAGCAAGATGATATAAATCCACCTAAAAGTATTAATGCATCAGAAATGTCCTCCAATGAGAAAGAGTTAGAGGAAATGCCTGAGAAAGAGTTCAAAAGAATAATTATAAATATGTTCAAAGAGATCAAAGAACACATGAAAACAATCAAAGAAGAAATCAAAGAGGAAATCAAAGGAATCAAAGAAGAGGCAGGACACCAATTTAATGAAATAAAGAAGGCAATACAAGACATAAATAGGGAAATAGAAATAATAAAGAAAAACCAGTCAGAATTACTAGCAATGAAGAACACAGTTAATGAAATAAAAAACTCTGTAGAAAATCTCACCAGTAGGATGGATGAGGGAGAGGACAGAATATCTAAGCTAGAAGACCAGGTGGCAGACCTAATGCAGTCCAACAAAGAGAAAGACAAACTTATAGAAAAGTATGAGTGGGAATTTCAAGATATTCGGGATACTATGAAAAGATCCAATATAAGAATTTAGGGCATAGTAGAAGGAGAAGAACTCCACTCTAGAGGCATAGAAGGCATCTTCAACAAAATCATAGAGGAAAATTTCCCCAAAATTGGGAAAGAGGTGCCAATACAGATACAGGAAGCCTTTAGAACCCCAGCCTGACAAAACCCAGAAAGAACCTCTCCTCGCCATATTATAATCAAACTTCCAAACACACACACCAAAGAAAAAATATTGAAAGCTGTTAGAGAGAAAAATCAAGTTACCTACAAAAGCAAACCCATCAGGATTACAGCAAATTATTCAACACATACATTTAAAGCCAGAAGGGCTTGGAGTGATATATTCCAAGTTCTGAAAGATAACAACTGTAAACCAAGGTTACTTTATCCTGCAAAGTTATCCATTCAAATAGATGGAGAAATAAAGACATTCCATGACAAAAGCAGGTTAAAGGAGTATTTGAAGACAAAACCAGCTCTACAGAAAATACTTGATAGAATCCTCCATACTAAACAAAAGGAAAAGCACACATATAAGGAACCTAGAAAAAACAAGCAATACTCAAATACCAGTTAACAGAAGAGAGCACAGGTAGAACCAGAAACACACACACACACAAAAATGGCAAACATAAATACACACCTTTCAATAATATCTCTTAATATCAACAGTCTCAATGCCCCAACGAAAAGACATAGATTTGCAGACTGGGTTAAAAAGCAGGATCCTACAATTTGTTGTCTCCAAGAAACTCACCTTTCTACAAAGGATAAACATTATCTTAGGGTGAAAGGTTGGAAGACGGTGTTTCAAGCAAATGGGCCCAGAAAACAAGCAGTGGTTGCTATCCTAATATCTGACAAGGTAGACTTCATTCCAACGTTAGTCAAGAAAGATAAGGAAGGTCACTTTATATTGATTAAGGGCACACTCCAACAGGAGGACATTACAATCCTAAACATATATGCACCTAACATGGGGGCTCCCAAATTTGTCAAACAAACACTTTTAGAACTAAGGTCACAGATAACACCAAACACAGTGGTGGTGGGTGACTTTAACACCCCACTCTCATCAATTGACAGGTCATCCAGGGATAGAATAAACAGAGAGGCATCTGGACTAAATGAGGTCATAGAAGGAATGGACCTAACAGATATATACAGGACATTCCATCCAAAGGCTGCAGAATATACATTCTTTTCAGCAGCACATGGAACATTCTCTAAAATAGACCATATATTAGGATACAAAGCAAATCTTAACAAATTCAGGAAAATTGAAATAATTCCTTGCATTCTATCTGACCACAGTGGAATTAAAATACAAATCAGTAGCAAGAAAGGCTATAGAGCATACACAAAATCATGGAAACTAAACAATACACTACTAAATGATGAGTGGGTCAATGAAGAAATCAAAAAGGAAATCAAAAAATTTATAGAGTCAAATGATAATGAGAACACAACATACCAAAATCACTGGGACACAATGAAGGCAGTTCTAAGAGGTAAATTTATAGCCTTCAGTGCCTATATTAAGAAATTAGAAAGCGGTTAAGATGGCGGCGTAGGTACCACGCCAAAGCAGCCAAGGGGGGAAAAAGACCAAAAAAACTCAGCAAAATACACGCTTTTACTAAAAAGTGAGGTGTATAGGAAATTGAGGTGGCAGCGGAGAAGTAGAAGAGTTATAGAACATCCAGAGCCCGCACAGGCGGGAAAAGCGGCTCCAGCGGCTCAGGCAGCTCGGCCAAACACCGCAGCCACGGCGCAGCAGAAAACCGCCAGACCAGCTCGAGCCGCAGGAAAAGCCAGGTGCGGGATTTTCCCCTCACACCGCGCTCTCCGCAACTCAGGAAACGTGAGGGGAGAGCGGCAGCAAGCAGGGGAGGAAAAGACCGCGAGGTAGAACACGTGGAGCTGCGAGACAACCAGAGCAGCCGCGGCTCCCTCCCCTCCCCCACCGCCTGAGCCCAGCTCCAGCGAACACAGCAGCGGCCCGGGACCTGGCCATGCCAACTTGGGCTGACAGCGGGACCCAAGCAGGAGCAGAGTTTGGCAGCAACTTCAGCGGCTCCAGCACCCGTACCAGCGGCCCCAGCAGCAGCGGACCCAGGAGCGGCAGCGGCGGCAGATCCCGCAGCAGCGACTTCTGGGGGAGCAGCGGCGGTGGTCACAGCAGCGGCAGCTTCAGCAGCGGTGGTGGCTCTGGTGGTGACAGCTATAGGAGCAGCAGAGGCAGCAGCAGCGGCTCGGTTTGCCCCGTAGGAAAAGCAAGTGCCCAGCTCCAGAAATCAGAACAGCAGCCCGACGACCCAGGCAGCAACTTGACTGAGACCAAAATCACCCAAGGTAACTGGGATTGCACCAGGGAAGGGTCTCACTTGGTCACAAGCTGACTTGCATCCCTCAACAGACCAGAAATTTAAACCTCTTTGTTGATAGAAGATCTGGTCATTATAATAACTACTCTTGCATACATACTCGGGGCTGTTTTTGATTGAATGTGTACAGTGTTTAGTTAAATTTTAGAATCTACCTGTATTTTATTCCACTCAGCCTGCTTGAATACTCCTATAGCAGGGAAACTCAACCCCTAAGAACATCTTTGTAGATACTCTGAGAGTCTTAAGAGCCACACCTAATACCTTAAGGTCCTACCCTGAAAATATATTACATCAAATCAATTGATACAGCTAAGAATACACAGCTAGCTAGAAAATCCAAGTATAAACTTAATCCAAGATGCAAAAATATATACATTATAACACAAGAAACACTAAAAAGCAAGATGATATAAATCCACCTAAAAGTATTAATGCATCAGAAATGTCCTCCAGTGAGAAAGAGTTAGAGGAAATGCCTGAGAAAGAGTTCAAAAGAATAATTATAAATATGTTCAAAGAGGTCAAAGAACACATGAAAACAATCAAGGAAGAAATCAAAGAGGAAATCAAAGGAATCAAAGAAGAGGCAGGACACCAATTTAATGAAATAAAGAAGGCAATACAAGACATAAATAGGGAAATAGAAATAATAAAGAAAAACCAGTCAGAATTACTAGCAATGAAGAACACAGTTAATGAAATAAAAAACTCTGTAGAAAATCTCACCAGTAGGATGGATGAGGGAGAGGACAGACTATCTAAGCTAGAAGACCAGGTGGCAGACCTAATGCAGTCCAACAAAGAGAAAGACAAACTTATAGAAAAGTATGAGTGGGAATTTCAAGATATTCGGGACACTATGAAAAGATCCAATATAAGAATTCAGGGCATAGTAGAAGGAGAAGAACTCCACTCCAGAGGCATAGTAGGCATCTTCAACAAAATCATAGAGGAAAATTTCCCCAAAATTGGGAAAGAGGTGCCAATACAGATACAGGAAGCCTTTAGAACCCCAGCCAGACAAAACCCAGAAAGAACCTCCCCTCACCATATTATAATCAAACTTCCAAACACACAAACCAAAGAAAAATTATTGAAAGCAGTTAGAGAGAAAAATCAAGTTACCTACAAAAGCAAGCCCATCAGGATTACAGCAGATTATTCAACACAAACTTTTAAAGCCAGAAGAGCTTGGAGTGATATATTCCAAGTTCTGAAAGATAACAACTGTCAACCAAGGTTACTTTATCCTGCAAAGTTATCCATTCAAATAGATGGAGAAATAAAGACATTCCATGACAAAAGCAGGTTAAAGGAGTATTTGAAGACAAAACCAGCTCTACAGAAAATACTTGATAGAATCCTCCATGCTGAACAAAAGGAAAAGCACACATATAAGGAACCTAGAAAAAACAAGCTATACTCAAATACCAGTTAACAGAAGAGAGCACAGGTAGACCAGTAACACACACACACACACACACACACACAAAAATGGCAAACATAAATACACATCTTTCAATAATATCTCTTAATATCAACGGTCTCAATGCCCCAACGAAAAGACATAGATTTGCAGACTGGGTTAAAAAGCAGGATCCTACAATTTGTTGTCTCCAAGAAACTCACCTTTCTACAAAGGATAGACATTATCTTAGGGTGAAAGGTTGGAAGATGGTGTTTCAAGCAAATGAGCCTAGAAAACAAGCAGGGGTTGCTATCCTAATATCAGACAGGGTAGACTTTAGTCCGACGTTAGTCAAGAAAGATAAGGAAGGTCACTTTATATTGATTAAGGGCACACTCCAACAGGAGGACATTACAATCCTAAACATATATGCACCTAACAAGGGGCTCCCAAATTCGTCAAAAAAACACTATTAGAACTAAGGTCACAGATAATACCAAACACAGTGGTGGTGGGTGACTTTAACACCCCACTCTCATCAATTGACAGGTCATCCAGGGAAAGAATAAACAGAGAGGCATCTGGACTAAATGAGGTCATAGAAGGAATGGACCTAACAGATATATACAGGACATTTCATCCAAAGGCTGCAGAATATACATTCTTTTCAGCAGCACATGGAATATTCTCTTAAATAGACCATATATTAGGACATAAAGCAAATCTTAACAAATTCAGGAAAATTGAAATACTTCCTTGCATTCTATCTAACCACAATGGAATTAAACTACAAATCAGTAGCAAGAAAGGCTATAGAGAATACACAAAATCATGGAAACTAAACAATACACTACTAAATGATGAGTGGGTCAATGAAGAAATCAAAAAGGAAATCAAAAAATTTATAGAGTCAAATGATAATGAGAACACAACATACCAAAATCTCTGGGACACAATGAAGGCAGTTCTAAGAGGTAAATTTCTAGCCTTAAGTGCCTATATTAAGAAATTAGAAAGGACGCAAGTAAACGACCTAATGCTTCGCCTTAAAGCCTTGGAAAAAAGAAGAACAAGGCAAACCTAAAATTAGTAGACGGGAAGAAATAATAAAGATTAGGGCAGAAATTAATGAAATAGAAACAAAAAGAGTAATCCAAAGAATTAATGAAACAAAGAGTTGGTTCTTTGAAAGGATAAACAAGATTGATAAACCCTTAGCAAATCTGACCAAAAGAAAGAGAGAAGAGACACAAATTAATAAAATCAGAGATGAACAAGGCAACATCACAACAGATTCCAGAGAAATTCAAAAAATCATAGGGACATACTACAAAAGCATATACTCCACAAAGTATGAAAATCTGAAAGAAATGGATGATTTCCTTGATCTATATGACCTACCTAAATTAAATCAAAATGAGATTAATCACTTAAATAGACCTATAACAAACATGGAGATCCGAACAGTTATCAATAATCTCCCAGCTAAAAAAAGCCCAGGCCCGGATGGATTCACTGCTGAATTTTACCAGACTTTTAAGGAAGAGCTAACACCATTGCTTCTTAAGCTTTTCCAGGAAATAGAAAAAGAAGGAATTCTACCAAACCCCTTCTATGAGGCCAGCATCATCCTGATACCAAAACCAGGCAAAGATAGAACAAAAAAAGAAAATTACAGACCAATCTCCCTCATGAACATAGATGCAAAAATTCTCAACAAAATATTGGCAAACTGAATACAAGAGTATATCAAAAAGATCATTCACCCTGACCAAGTAAGCTTTATCCCAGAGATGCAGGGATGGTTCAACATACGCAAATCTATAAATGTAATACATTACATAAATGGGTTGAAGGACAAAAATCACATGATCATCTCATTAGGTGCAGAGAAAGCATTTGACAAAATCCAACATCCCTTCATGATAAAAGTCCTACAGAGACTGGGAATAGAAGGAACATATCTCAATATAATAAATGCTATTTATGACAAGCCTACAGCCAACATATTATTAAATGGGGAAAAACTGGAAGCTTTTCCACTAAAATCAGGAACAAGACAAGGGTGTCCACTGTCCCCACTTTTATTTAATATAGTTTTGGAAGTCTTAGCCATAGCAATAAGGCAAGAGACACACATAAAAGGGATACAAATTGGAAAGGAAGAAATCAAGTTATCATTATTTGCAGATGACATGATTCTATACATAAAAGACCCTAGAGACTCTACTAGCAAGCTGTTAGAGCTGATCAAAACCTACAGCAATGTAGCATGATACAAAATAAATACACAGAAATCAGTAGCCTTCATATATGCTAACAACAAACACACAGAGGATGAAATCAGAGAATCACTCCCATTCAAAATTGCATCAAAAAAAATAAAATACCTTGGAATAAACCTAACCAAGGAAGTAAAGAATCTATACAATGAGAACTTTAAAACACTCAAGCGAGAAATTGCAGAAGACACTAGAAAGTGGAGAAACATCCCTTGTTCCTGGATTGGAAGAATCAATATTGTGAAAATGGCAATCTTACCTAAAGCAATCTACACATTTAATGCAATCCCTATCAAAATTCCAAAGGCTTTCTTCATGGAAATAGAAAAAACAATCCAAAAATTCATTTGGAATCACAAAAAACCTCGAATATCTAAAATAATACTGAGCAACAAAAAAGAGGCTGGTGGTATCACCATACCTGATTTTAACCTATACTACAGAGCCATAGTAACAAAAACAGCATGGTACTGGCCCAAAAACAGACATGTAGATCAGTGGAACAGAATAGAGGACCCAGATGTAAGCCCAAGTAGCTATAGCCACCTGATATTCGATAAAAATGCCAAAAATACTCATTGGAGAAGAGGCAGCCTCTTCAGCAAATGGTGTTTTGAAAACTGGATAAATATCTGCAGAAGGATGAAAATAGATTCTTCTCTCTCGCCATGCACAAGAATTAAGTCCAAATGGATTAAAGACCTTAACATCAGACCGAAAACTTTGAAACTGCTAGAGGAAAAAGTAGGGGAAACCCTTCAACATATTGGTCTTGGCAAAGACTTTCTGAATACAACCCCAATTGCTCAGGCAATAAAACCACAGATTAACCACTGGGACCTAATGAAATTACAACGATTTTGCACTGCAAAGGACACAGTGAAAAAAGCAAAGAGGCAACCTACAGAATGGGAAAAAATCTTCGCCAGCTATATATCTGATAGAGGATTAATATCTAGGATATACAAAGACCTCAAAAAGTTAAATAATAAGGAATCAAACAAGCCAATCAAAAAATGGGCTATGGAGCTAAATAGAGAGTTCTCAAAGCCAAGCGCCACATGTTCTCTCTCATATGGGGATCCTAGCTACAGATGACTGGGCTTCTGCGTGAGAATGAAAATACTTAGTAGCAGAGGCCAGTAAGTTGAAAAGGAGACATAAAGGGTGGAGAAAGGAAGGGAGGAGGATACTTAATAGGTTGATATTGTATATATGTAATTACAATGATTGTAATGGGGAGGTAATATGATGGAGAATGGAATTTCAAATGGGAAAGTGTGGGGGTGGGGAGGGAGGGAATTACCATGGGATATATTTTATAATCATGGAAAATGTTAATAAAAATTTAAAAAAACCAACAAATAAATCAAAAGAAAAGAAAAGAAAAAAAAACAGCAAGGAGGAAAACGGAAGAGAAAATGCGCAGTGGGAGAGAATGACTGGCAAGTATGCAAGACCAGCATTGACCATAGGCTCTGAGAAACATTGACTCACAATTATTACCTGATACTAAGTGGTGAGCCAAGCATCTAACCTAAGAGGTATAGCCCCATCAACAAACAAGAAATACAGATAGCGTCCCTGTCCTCATAAAGCTTATCATGTAATACAGAACAGAGACACTGAATGTGCACATACATAATTCAATGCAGATGTGGTAAGTGGTATGTAAAGAAGTCTGTGATAAGTAGGTAACAGCTACACGTATGAACTATTTATTTATGGAGCATATTGAAATGAAAGGTGAGATTATACTTATAAAGCAAAAGAAAGCAAACGGTTCTTATTAATTCTAAAATCCATAATTGGAAATGTGTGTGTATGTATGTGTCTTCCCATTATGTAAGACAGTAAAGATCATATTGGGAAAATACCACTGTCCCTATCATTACAACAGTTATTCCATCAAGAGTCAGAGCCCATTCACAGGAATTTATCACAAGTCTGAGGACCTCTCTCTTGGGAATATATGAATTTTTGCTCTTCAGCTGCACAGAAATCTTAGGTAATTTTGGTAATTTCCCACATACCCTGTATACCAGTTTGGAATTCTCCAGTTTCTAGATTGTCTATCATCCTAATGTGTGATCATAAATAGTCTTGGCCTAAATCTTCTGACTTGAATCAGAAATTGAGGAAATAAACCTTCAAAGCTAAAAGCTCAGACTGGGAACTCAAAAAGAGCTCCATTCCTTGAACACACAGGAACCAAAGTTAGACTTGCTTTTGGCAGCACCAAAAACCCACCTTGTACATTCCTTTGACAATAGCTATGGCATCAGCTAATTGCTGCTGAAAGCTTTTTCTTATGCTATCTTCATTCTGAAAAGAAAAAATAAGTATTATGAGCATTGCAATGTACTTCCAAATACAACTCACATCTCCTAGGGAGGAACTATAGTAAAAAGCCACCATCCAAGTCATTCAAACTACTTAAAAATTTAATTTATAATCATTTCCCATACACCAGAGCTATTATAATGCAGTTTGTTCTATTTGTACTTAAGAACAATAGAGCAATCCTGTGGATAAAACAAATACAGATAATTTGGACACTTCATTTTATATACTCTTAGTAACTTCTATTTGTGTGTTTAAAATTTTTTTAAATATTGGGCTGGAGAGATGGCTTAGCGGTTGAGCGCTTGCCTACGAAGCCTAAGGACCCCAGTTCGAGGCTTGATTCTCCAGGACCCACGTTAACCAGATGCACAAGGGGGCGCACGTGTCTGGAGTTTGTTTGCAGCGGCTGGAGGCCCTGGCGTGCCCATTCTCTCTCTCTCTCTCTCTCTCTCTCTGCCTCTTTCTCTCTGACTGTCACTCTCAAATAAATAAATGAAAATACACAAAATAATTTTCAAAAAAATTTTTTTTAATATTATTTATTTGAGAGAGAGAGAGAATATGGGCCTCTTGCCACCGGAAGTGAACTCTAGACAAAAGCGCCAATTTGTGCATCTGGCTTTATGATGGTACTGGAGAATCAAACCTGGGCCATCAGGTTTTATAAGCAAATGCTTTTAACTGCTAAGCCATCTCCCAATCCTCTTTTAGTATCTTCTTAAAACAGCTTATAAAGAAAATTAAATCTATATAATCATACATCCCTCTAGTCTTTGGAAATATTGATGATATATGCTCAAGAAAGAAAATCTAGATTTACTGATCTATAAACTATAGTCTTTAAAAAATTATATTTTCTTTTTATTTATTTGAGAGTGGGAAAGAGAAAGAGGCAGAGAGAGAAAGAGAGGGAATGGCTCACCAGGCCATTAGCCACTGAAACAAACTCCAGCAACATGTGCCACCATGTGCATCTAGCTTACATGGGTACTGGGGAATTGAACCCTGGTCTTTAGGTTTCATAGGCAAGCACCTTAATCCCCGAGCCATCTCTCCAGGCCCTATAATCATTTTTGGGTAATCAAATAATTTGATTATCTGTTTAGGATAAAAGTGAAACACAGTGTATCTTTCAAAAATGTTCCTGATGGGGCTGGAGAGATGGCTTAGCAGTTAAGCACTTGCCTGTGAAGCCTAAGGACCCTGGTTCAAGGCTAAATTCCCCAGGACCCACATAAGCCAGATGCACAGGTGGCGCATGCATGTGGCATTCATTTGCAATGGCTGAAGGCCCTAGCATGCCCATTCTCTCTCCCTCCCTCCCTCCCTCCCTCTTTCTCTCCCTCCCTCTTTCTATGTCTGTCTGTCACTCTCAAATAAATAAATACAAATAAACAAAAAATGCTCCTGATGGTTTTGAGCAACACACACACACAGACACACAAGGCAAGATAATTCCAACCAAATATGCCTAGTCCTTTAGTTGAAGTCTCCAACAAAAACTACTAAGAAGAAACTCCAAATCAAGTAAGTATACAGAAATGAAACGATGACAAGAATATACAACCTACTTAACAAGAACATGAGCAAACAGAAAAAAATAGAACAAAAATCAACAAAACAATGCAATAGACAGCAGAATGATTTCAATGAACTTAAAGCAAAGAAGCTCAGCTGCCTGAATGAACTCTAAGAAAGTACAAAGGAATCAATTAAAATCAATGAAAATATCACTAAGAAATGAAAATGAACCACAATAAAGAGACAGATATGCAAATGAAATCCTAGTGGAAATTAAAAATGAAATAACTCAATAAAGCCTCAAGAACAGAATTGATCATGTGGAGGACAGAATACCAGGCCTGAAGACAAAGCAGAGGAAATATACCAGGAGTACAAAATAAATGACAAGTTCCAAAAAACATACAAAGATAACATGAGAGAAATGTGGGACATCTTAAAAAGCCCAAACGTTTGAATTATGAGAATTCACAAAAGTGAAAACTATAGGCCAAAAGTATAGAGAATATTATCAGAAATATTACAGAAGAAAACTTTCCAAACTTGAAAAAAGAGAGAGGCCAATTCAGGTACAAGAGACACACAAAACACTGAATAAGTGGGACCAGAGAAGAAAATCACTATAACACATTATAGTTAAAACATTAAACAAAAAAAAGGGGGTACCAAAAGCTGCAAGAGAGAAACAGCTTATAACTTATAAAGGTAATTCCATCAAACAACACCTATTTTTCAAGGGAAACTATAAAAGCCAAAATAGCCAAGATGGAGTATTTCATATATTAAAAGTCTATGGCTGCTAACCCAAACTACTATACCCAGAAAAAGTATCTCTCATTCTAGAAGATGAAAGAAAACCTTTCCATGGTAAAAGTCAGCTATATGAATATATGAACACTAAGCCAGTCCTACAGAGAACACTGGATAAAATACTTTACATTAGGGCTGGAGAGATGGCGTAGCGGTTAAGCACTTGCCTGTGAAGCCTAAGGACCCCGGTTCGAGGCTCGGTTCCCCAGGACCCACGTTAGCCAGATGCACAAGGGGGCGCACACATCTGGAGTTCGTTTGCAGAGGCTGGAAGCCCTGGCGCGCCCATTCTCTCTCTCTCCCTCTACCTGTCTTTCTCTCTGTGTCTGTCGCTCTCAAATAAATAAATAAATAAATAAATAATTTTAAAAAAAATACTTTACATTAAAGGGAAGAATAAATATACTTAACAGACTCTAGGAGGTTATAAAACCCAATAATAAAAACTAGAACAATTGTTAAATCAAATGAAGGACAAGTGTAAAACATCAAACCATAAAATCTTTAACATGACAGTGTTTAACCCATATCACTCAGTCATAACTCTGAATATCAATAGACTTAACTCCTCATTTGAAAGATTATTTCCCAAGGATTAAAGGTGCTTGCCTACAAAGCCCATGTAAGGCCAGATGCACAAAGTAGTACAGGCATCTGGAGTTTATTTGCAGCAGCTGGAGGCTCTGAAACATTCATTCTCTTCTCTCTATCTTACTCTGCTTGCAAATAATAAATAAATATGTTTTCTAAAAAAGATACAGGCTACCACACTCAATCAGAAAACTGGATCTTGAAGACATTTGCTGTCTTCAAGAAACCCATCTTTAAGCTAGGCATGGTGGTACACACCTTAATCCCAGTACTTAGAAGGTAGAGGTAGGAGGATTACTGTGAGTTTGAGGCCACCCTAAAACTACATAGTGAATTCCAGGTCAGCCTGGGCTGGAGTGAGACCCTACCTTAAAAAATAAAATAAAATAATAAAAATAAGCCCACCTTTGCATTAAAGACTGATATCATGTTACAGTAGAAGCATAGAAAAAGTCATTACAAGTAAATGAAAATAGGTGGCAAGCAGGTGAGGCTATACTAATATCTGGAGGAAAAAAAAAAAAAAACTTCAAACCAAAAGCAATCAAAAGAGATAAAGAAAGCCACTTTAAACTTATCAAAATAACAATGCAATGAGAGGTTGTTATAATCATAAATATATATGCACCAAACACAGGAGCACCAAATATGATAAAGCAAAATCCACTAGACATAAATCAGACACAAATACCAACAAAATAATACTGTATAATTTTAATGCCCCATATTGCTAATGGACAGATGATCTAGACAGAAATTAAATAGAGAAACAATGGAGCTAAATAACACATAGATCAAATGTACTTAACAGACATCTACAGAACATTCCATTCAAACTCTACAGAATATACATTCTTCTTACTAACTCATATAATATTCTCTAAAATACACCTTAAAGGACATAAAGCAAGTATCCACAAAATAAAGAAAATTCCTATAAATCCCTTGTGGTGGTTTGAATTAGATGTCTTCTATAAGTTCATATGTTTTGAATGCTTGGGCCCCAGCAGGTGACAATTTGAGAAGCAGAGCCTTGCTGGTGGAGGTCTGTTACTAGAGACAGGCTTAGGAGTGCCCTTGCTAGAGTTTGCCTCACTCTCTTGTTGCTCATTTCCACCTGTTATGCAGAAGTGACATACAGTTTCTGCTCATACCATGCTGGCCCTGCCATCATGAGGCTTCCCCTCAAGACTGTAAGCCAAAATAAAACACTTTCTTCCCATCAGTTGCTTTTGGTCAGGTATTTTGTCTCAACAACAAGAATGTAACTACAACAGAATTGGTACCAGGGGAGCGTAGTCATTGCTGCTAGAAACCTGGCTGTGTTGGCTTTAGGCCTTTTGGGACTAATTCTCAAGAGGAATGTGGAAGATTTTGAAACAATGGTCTAAGAGATGCTTTGCAGTACTCTAACCAAAGCTTGATGGACCATTCTGATCAGAGTTGAAAGATCTAAATGCTGTAAGAACTGTAGACTGTGAGGTTTGGCTTATGAGGGGAAGAGTTTTGCCAAGACTGGGCTAGAGGCAGTTTGTGTGAGAAGCTAACTGCATTCTTCCCATATCCTAAGAACTTGTGGAGTGTTACATTGTGTAGAAATGGACTGTTATGGATAGATGGATATGGCACAGAAAGAAATGAAATTCAGCAGTTCAACTGTGGTTTTTGAGGGCCTGCAACCATGTAGATTGGGGCAGCTATTGTCCATTCACACAGTGGAAAGGATGCTGACTCTGGAAAGTAAGGGACCTGAACGCTAAATAAAAGTCTATTCTTCAAAGTCAGCTTTATTTTCCCTTGATTAACAAATTAGTAGCCCTTCTAATGGTATGGAGTATACAAATGCAGGAAAGAAGGGTCATTGGATTTGCAACATGGTTTCTGTTTTGGAAATGGCCATGGGCAAAGTGAAGCAGGATTTCTTGCATGGAGGCCTGATGAAAGCATGAGGATGAACCATGGGTTGCAATGGAGATCTGAAAATTTTTATTGAGATGCCAGGAATGTGGGATGGCTTCCAAGGAGTGTTGCCAGCTTGGGATTCCTTATTCCCTAGGCTATGAGCCCAGCTAGGTAGCAGAATTGGAATCCCAAAGACTCATCACTGGTTACAGATGTTAAATTTGGACCTAAAGGATTTGATGATTGCCCTGTTTGTTGTAGATCTTGCATTGGTTCAGTCTTTTCTTGCTATGCCCAATGCCATTTCTGTACTGTGAAATGTTTATTCTGTGCTATTATGTGTGTTTTGGTCTTACAGATTAACCATTAAGAGACCTTGAATTATGCAAATGTACAGTACTGGGACTGGGAAAAAAAAACATGGAGACTTTTAAAGTTGAACTAAATGCATTGCATATTACATCATGGTCATCAGTTTATGGGTCCAGGAGTGAAATGTGGAGCTTTGAATTAGGTATTCCCCATAAACTCATGTGTTTTAAATGCTTGGTTCCCAGTTAATGACAATTTTGGATGTGTAGCAGGAGAGTGAACCAAACTGTAGCAAAGGAGAGCTGGCTATAAAATACACCTCCAAAACATAGCAAAGCCTATGGAACACAATGACAAGGACAGTTTCTAACTCTAAATGTTTATGTTCTAAATACAAAGGGATCGCAAATGAATAACTTAATGATCCACCTGAAGGCACTGGAAAAACAAGAACAGTGAACTAAAAATGAAGAAAACAGATCTGGTGGTATGACTTAACAGTTAACGCATTTATCTGCAAAGCCAAAGGACCCAGGTTCAATCTCCCATGACTCGTATAATCAAATGCATAAGGTAGTACATGCATCTGGAGTTCATTTGCAGTAAATGAAGGCTCTGGTATGCCCATTCTGTCTCTCTTTCTGTGCCTCTTTCTTTCTCTCTCAAATAAATAAAATAAATTTTAAAAACATTAAAAACATGAGGAAAACAGTCTTTGAAATGGTTAAATGAAAATCTGATTCTTCTAAAAGACTAAACAAGATTGATGAATCTCTGGCCAGCTTGTCATAAGAAAAAGAGAGAAAACTCCAATCAACAAATCATGTTGAGAGAAGAAAATGAGATGTTACAACAGATACCAATGAAATTTGGAGATTTTTAATGGCATATTGCAAAAACCCATATTTTAACAAATTAGAAAATTTATTGACACTTGCAACCTACTAAAATTAAACTCTGAAGAGAGAAAACATCAGAATAGAAGCTACAACATCTAATGAGAGTACAACAGTAATTAAAAGCCTCCCAACAATAACAAAGGTCCAGGACCAGAAGTATTTATTCCAGATGTCTATCAAAACTTTATTGAAGAATTTAAACCATAGCTTCTCAAATTATTTCATAAAATTGAAAAGGAGATAATATTCATGACTCCTATGAAGTCTGAATTACATGAATACCAAAACCAGACATAGACTCAACAAGGAAAGAAAATCATAGACCAGCACCTCTGGTGAACACAGACCCAAAGATTCTCAGTAACATTCTTTCAAATTGAATCCAATAACCCATCAAAACAAATAATTCACTGAAATCAAGTAGATTTTACTCTAAAAATGCAGGTATGGTTCAACATAAGGAAATTAATCAATGT
This sequence comes from Jaculus jaculus, assembly GCF_020740685.1. Classification (NCBI taxonomy): domain Eukaryota; kingdom Metazoa; phylum Chordata; class Mammalia; order Rodentia; family Dipodidae; genus Jaculus; species Jaculus jaculus. The sequence goes on along the minus strand of NC_059116.1, from coordinate 55,022,941 downwards.
AATAATTCATATAAATAGATTTAAGGCCACAAATCACATGATCATTTTAATAGATGCAGAAAAGCCCTTTGACAAATTCTAACATCCTACCATGATAAAAAAAAAAACACTGGATAGATTAGGGATGGAGGGATCTTATCTCAACATAATGTATCCAATATATAGCAATATCATACTGAATTGGGAAAACCTTGAAGCATTCTCAGTAAGGTCTGGAACACAGTACTTGAAGTTTTAACGAGTGATAAGACAAAGAAAAACAAAAAGGAAAGGAATACAAATTGGGAAAGGAAGAAGTCAAATTGGTTGTATTTGTAGATGATATGATTCTGTTGCTAAGAGACCCTAAAGATCTACCAAAAATTACTAGAGCTGATAAATACTTTCAGGAAAATGGCAAGATAGAAAATTAACACACAAAAATCAGGAAAACAGTACCATTTACAATAGCCACAAAAATTAAATATCTTGGACTATTCCTAGTTCAGTAAAATTCTAGAGAACACAAGAACACAGAAGATGGAAAGACCTCTCATGCTTACCAATTGAAAGAATTAATATGAAAATGGCCATCCTACCAAAAGTAATATATGTTTTCAATGCAATTCCAATACAAATTCCAGTACTATTTTTCACAGAAATAAAAATCCCAAAATAGACTCATAGATGAGTAGAATACAGTAAAAGATCCAGATATTGTTTTTTGGTTAAGAAGAGAGGGTATGCCCTTGTGGTGATTTTATTCAGGTGTCCCCCATAAACTTAGGTGTTCTGAATGCTAAGTTCCCAGCTGACGGAGATTTGGGAATTAATGCCTCCTGGAGGGAGCTTATTATTGGGGGTGGGCTTATGGGTGTTATAGCCAGTTTCCCCATGCCAGTGTTTGGCACACTCTCCCGTTCCTGTTGTCCACCTTATGTGGGCCAGGGGGTGATGTCTACCCTCTGCTCATGCCATCATTTTCCCCTGCCATCATGGAGTTTCCCCTAGAGCCTGTGAGCCAAAATAAACCTCTTTTTCCCAGAAGCTGCTCTTGGTTGGGTGATTTCTACCAGCAATGTGAACAACAGCCCTTCACAAAGTTTTTTAAATGACTATGCTTTTCCCTTTGGTCCATATATTCTACTATAGAGATTTTTACTTCATCGTGTTTGTTGTTGCTAGATTCATAATGGCTAGAAAATGGAATCAGCTGATACCCATCAACTGATGAATGTACTGTGAAGATGTGGTACATACACAAAATAGAGTCCTATTATCAGTAAAAAAAAAAAATAAATAAATAAATTATGAAGTTCATAGGAAAATGGATGGACCTGGATATCTGGGCTGATTAAAGCTCCCAATGAAAAATGTTTCTGATTCTTATATTAATTTGATTATATAATAATTATATAATAATATAATAATTGATTCCAGGATGGAGTAATCAACATTAGAGTCAGAAAGGGCTGAATTAAAGTATCATGCCCCATACTGTCTGAGCTTGTATAAATTATAATCTTGGCAAGCCCAGTTTCTTCATTGGTATGTCAGGGTTAACAAGATTTTTATTTTAGGATTTTGAGAAACTTAACATTTTTAACATGTTTAAACATTTTTTTATTTGAACATTTTAAACTTAATGTTTTTAACATGTTTAAAATGCTTAGCATAGTAACTATGGACTGACCACCTAAATATGAGTTTCCTTATTTTACAGCACAGAAATAATAGCAATGCCTATTCTAATGAGAGATAAGTATGGCACCCTGACCATTTTAGGAAATTCCTTGAAGCAGTAGTTTTCATGTCTTTGGGTCCTATAGAGCCATTAAAGCACAAAATATATGTCAAATTGTGATTAAGAGTTAAGAACTCAAGCATTGAGCTGTCTGACCTGAAATGTAAAGCTCTGCCACTTAACTTAACCTGAATAAGTTAATTAACATTTTTGTGACTTGGTTTCCTTGTCTGATAAAGAGGAAAAGTAATGCCAACTTTATAGGGTAAATGTGAAGATTACCAATTAGTACACAAGGTATTCACCAAAATTCTCAACACATAGTGAAACCATGATTAGCTTCTGGAGACACATCCTTCATAAGTTGCCTCTATCAGTTACTAAACTAAAGCTGCACCATCCACATATCTAAATACAGAATCAATCCATAAAGGGAACATGAGAAAACAATACCTGTTGATAGTGTTTTTCCACTTCCACAACTCGCTCATGTAGAACACTAAAGATCTTCCAAGACTCCTCTTTAAGTCGGTCCTCAAACTTTAGTTGAATCAATTCTTTAAGAAACCCAAAATCCACCTGAAGTGATGTAGTCATCTATGAAGTGAAAAGCATACATTGTTGTAGACAATGAGACTCTGTATTTAAATATGCCAGCACATTCTCAGGTTCTGGGTATGTGGCCTGGTACCTGTCAAAAGACCTAGACTTTATTTTAGAAAGATTAGCTCTGACATATGGTGTAATTGAGAATTCTAGTAATACTATGTCATGGTATCCAGGCCTTCAAAATAATAATTTGCAAACTAAGCTTTAATGATGGCATACTATGGTTTAAATGTGATTTGTCCCCTCCCAAACTCATGTTGGAATGAAAGGAATGTGACTGTCACATTTAGAAATGGAGTTTTGAGGATGTTATTAGAATTAGATAAAGTCTTGGAGAGTATGAGAGAGAGGCAAAAAGAAGGAACTGGAAGGAGTAAACAAGAAGAAGCAGTGAGTGCTCCTGAAATGTGTCTCGAAGAAGTTTCCAGAGCTGCACACACAATATTTCACCTAAATCACCCTGACAAAAACTTGGTTTGGACACACCTGCTTACAAAGGAATAAAACTATGCAGCAAGGGTACCTGCATGGGAGGGAACTGTGACAAGTCCTGATTAAAAGCCATTAGGAGGGCTGGAGAGATGGCTTAGTGGTTAAGCACTTGTCTGTAAAGCCTAAGGACCCCGGTTCGAGGCTCGGTTCCCCAGGACCCACGTTAGCCAGATGCACAAGGGGGCGCACGCGTCTGGAGTTCGTTTACAGTGGCTGGAGGCCCTGGGGCGCCCATTCTCAATCTCTCTCTCTCTCTCTCTCTCTCTCTCTCTCTCTTTCTGTCTCTTTCTCTCTCTCTCTCTGTTACTCTCAAATAAATAAATAAATAAAATTTAAAAATTAAAAAAAAAACCTCTTTAAAAGCCATTAGGAGATTAGTAACTTGTGGTTAGTGAAGTCTACATTTTCATGACCTGATAGAGACTAAATGACTAAAAAGAGCAAGGAAGTATCTACTTGCAAAGCAGCTCCTCCTCAGAACTCTATTCTCTTGTGCTATGTTTGTCTTACTGGTCTTAATTTTTGTTCCTCCAAGTTAGAAAATAAGTGTTTTCATTTAATCCATAGGCAGGATTAAAGCAAATCAAATCACAAAAACTGTACAGCCTTTCTAGGAAATGTGTTTATGAAAGAAGACAATAAGTGGTAAGTATGTAGCAGAGAGACATACTCAAAAGCTATCAGTGGAGTAAAAGTTGGTACAATCTCTAGGTAGGGCAGTTTGGCAATATGCTTCCAAATGACTAATGCCTACATCCTTTAACTCAGAAATTCAACTTTTAAGCATTTTCACCACAGATTTACTGGTAAGAATATGCATAAGATTAATTATTACACTAAAAGGATTAGAAGGCTACCAAAATGTGAGAGCTAAATATACAATGTACATCTTGTGACATTATACCTGTGAAGTCAATGAAGAATTTTATTTATTTATTTATTTATTTTTAGTACTAGACATTGAACCGTAGGCATTCTACCACTAAGCTGCATTCCCAGTCCTCAATTTTTTTTTTTTTTCTACATAGTGTCTCACAAAGTTGACCAGGCTGGCCACATGATACTTCTGTCTCAGTCTCCCGAGTGGCAGGCACTTTTGGGCTTAGCTATGAGAAATGCCTTTATGTACCAATATAGAAGGATCTCAAAGTTGTATTAAATGAAAAATAAAATGAGGTATGATAGTTTTGGTAATAGCTCAATATTTAATATTTGTGAAATGATCTATTCTTTTACAATCAAAAAAGATCCATGGAAGCTGGGCGTGGTAGCGCACGCCTTTAATCCCAGCACTCGGGAGGGAGAAGTAGGAGGATCACTATGAATTCGAGGCCACCCTGAGACTACATAGTGAATTCCAGATCAGCCTGGGCCAGAGTGAGACTCTACCTTGAAAAAAGAAAAAAAAAAAAAATCCATGGGCAGGAGAAATGGCACAGCTATTAAAGTGCTTGCTTATGATAAAGTCTAGGTTTGATTCCCCAGTACCCACATAAAGCCAGATGTACAAAGTGGAGGAAGCATTTGCAATTTGCTGTGGCAGGAGGTCTGGTATGCCCATATCCACTATCTTTCTGTCTGCCCTTTTCTCTCTGTCCCCCACTCTCTCTCAAATGAATAAAAAATAATTTTCAAAAGCTATAAAGAAAAAAACTTGACAAAGCTATATGAATAACCAGAGTTACTGAGTATATAGTTGTCTATGTTCATCCATATGCAAAATATTTATAATTTTCTTTTTTGTTGTTTTTTTCATGGTAGGGCTAAAGGCCCAGGCTGACCTGGAATTCACTATATAGTCCCAAGCTAGCTTTGAATTCATAGCAATCACCTAGCTCTTCTTCCCAAGTGCAGGGATTAAAGGTGTGCACCATTATGCCCTGCTAAAATATTTATAATTTTCCTTAAGTGTCATAAATAGGAAATGTTCATAGATTTCAAAAGAATGTAGTAACAAAGCATTTCATTAAACAAGTTAACATGTAAGTATGACAAAAATATAACATAAGTATAAATCATACCTTATTTTAATAATTTTAACAATAGCTATTTATTATTCAGCTCAGTTTCTCAAAGGTGTTAATATTTTTTTAAAATCTTGATCATTTTAATTCTGCCAAAATAATACAAAACAACAACTGAGAGTGTAGTGTAGTGGTAGAGTGCTTGTACAACACTCATGAAGCCTTGGGTTTGAACCCTAGCACTGCCAAAACATTCATAAAGACAAATAATATTCAAAATTATCTTAAGACTCAAAAATAGAGATAGTTTACCTGCAGTAATTTTTCTGTTGATGAAGTCAACTCTTTTAATGGCAAAATTTCAGTGGAATCTGTCTGAGTAGCATGGTCTGAGGTAAAAAAGCCAACCTTTAAATTATCTGAAATGCTAAATCTGAAAAAAGAATAGGGATTAAGTACAACTTATGCTGTATTTCCAATGTGTATATTTTGGATGAATCTGGCTATATTTTAAATATTCCAAGGGACTGGTGAAGTGCAAAATCTTGTGGAATATCTGGTCATGAATTAAGGTTTTTAGTGGAACTCTACCAGATTGTCTGATTCTGTGCACTGGGTCATACTGTTCTTCATCTCCACTTTTGTGAGATATAGGAACTTAAATATATTCCTTAAACATCTTCTCTAGTGTTATTATATGTACTATTGCTGGAAAAAAAACTATAATTCATTCATGGTTATATCTAGCAAAAAATACACTTTAAGATAGTGATTTGAAGTGTGGTTTGAGGTACTGTGGGGTTCCAAAACACTCTGTAAGGAAATTCTTGAGAGGAAAATTATTTTTCAGGATAATATTAAGGTTTTCCCTTTTTACTCTCTCATAATGTTCAGTGGAAATTATCGATTGCTCAAGGTTATATGACTGCCTGATAGACTGAATATAGAAGTAGCTAGGAGAATTTAGCCATCTCACATTAAGCCTGGCATGAGAAAGACTTGCAAATATGTAAAACAGTGACCCTTTTCTTATTGAAGTTTGGGTTTTAAAAAAACATGAGTACTTTTTCTTTAAAATAGGTAACATATTACAACATAACTGGTTTATCACTTTCCTAAATGAGTTAACATAAGTATACATTTAATTTCTTCATTTATATTTTGTATTGATAATCTACTGATAGTTGACATATCCAAAATATAAAAGTAGCTGGGCGTGGTGGCATACACCTTTAATCCCAGTACTCGGGAGGCAGAAGTAGGAAGATTGCTGTGAGTTCAAGGCCACCCTGAGACTCCATAGTGAATTCCAGGTCTGCCTGGGCTAGAGTTAGACCCTACTTTGAAAAACCAAAAAAAAAATAAAAGGAAAAAACTAAAGTTCTTTGAGGTCACCAATAATTTTAATAAATTAGTATTTAGAGGTCCTAAAGACAAAAAGTTTGAGACTTGTTTCTTTAGATAATCATACTGCCATCCTGTAACTTACTGTCACACTCACTTCCTAAAACATCAGAAGAGGCCAGAGGATTTGTAAACTCCTTCTGAAAGCCCTCTAACAACAAACATCTCAAATAGAAACAATAAAATCAACCCTCTGGGTGTGTTCTTTATTTATTTTTTAATAGATTGTATTTATTTTATTTTATTTTATTTTATTTTATTTTAGAGACAGAGAAAACAAGAAGAGATTATATTTATGTTCAAAGAAATCAAATACGAAATTAAAGAAGAAAACTAACTCCTGAACTGTGGGTTCCTGTGTCCTCTGGGACCTGGACATGGTCCCCTCAAAGGCACCCAGGAAACCTGGGTGGGTGAGTACGTGAAAGGAAAAAACTTTTGGAATGAGTTTCAGTATGAACAGCTCTCTCCGTTTATTGTCAGGAAAATGGGTTTATAAGAATCTGAGGGCAGGAGGAAGGGTCCTAAGGGGATTGGTGGGTTTAAATGCTGCTAGCCTATGCCTAGGGGCATTCTTTCCAGCACTTAGGGAGTCAGATGCAGCACATTGGGAGAAAGTCAGGTGATCTACAGAGGGTCTCAACTGCATGAAATCTGCTGGCTGATAGGGAGTTTCTTAGGCAACTGGCCAAAGGTCACAGGGCTAAAGATGTTCTGGGCTAGCAGAGGGAGTGGCCTGTAGCCCAGTGATCCTTAGACCTACCTGCCAGCTCAGGCCCCTCTCCTGACGGCTCCAGTCTGTTATTGGCAGGGTCTGACAACTCCCCCTTTGTTTTTATAAAGGGGCAGTACCATCCTGAATGAGTATTTTATAATTTACCATAGATCCAGATAAAGTTAGGTGGTGTATGAGAACCTGATTAGTAGCAACCTCAGGAATATTAGTTATTTGTTATCTGAGAAATTTGATGAGACAGGGGGATACAAGCAATAGGGTTCCTATAGTAAGGAGGGGGCTGAATAGAAGCTAACTAAAGGATTAAGAACCAGGTGGTGGGGTCTGCTGGTTTGTAGCAGTCAAGCAGCTTAACAACATTTGATTCATTAACAAAGAAAACAAGGGGACTTCCAGATAAGATGGAACATAGGAGACACATGAAACCAGCCGAGGGAGGGATTTAAGCAAAATCCCAGAAAAATACACTCTTCTTCTGAAAAGTTAAGGATTATAAATTATTCTTAGACACAGCAGAGAAGCTGGAAAGACCAAGACCAACCAGAAAGGAAGAAAATGGCCAGAGTCCCACTGAGGTGCTCTCAGCCTACAATCCAAGCACCCACCCGACGTTGCCCACCTGGCATGCATGGCTGGCTGCAACAAACACCAAGCAACAGATTTTTCAACTTCATCAGCCTTCTTGCAAAGAAATATGAAGGAAAGACAGATGAGATCAACTGAAGAGTACTGAAAGTGCCAGCAACTCCAGAAGTCTGTACTCTTCCATCCCCCACCATCTGAACCACAAACCTCCAGCAATCAGCCCTCATGGCAGCACAGCCAGCAGAGGAGATCAAAGGTATATCTGCACAGCACAACACAGAGGGATCTAGGCAGGCACTAAGCAGTAATGAGATTGGAAGCTACCCCCAAACATAACGAGGCTGACAAGAAAACAGGTATATATGCCTGTACTGCGAAAGCTATTCTCTCTTTCCTTGTCAGGGTATATATTCTTGGTTGGCTTTACATTTTCAAAAAACATGTATTTGGGGATAGAATATTATTGCCTTTGATGCTTTCATTGCCTTTGTCTTTTGCTTCTGTCAGTATTGGGGACAGGCTCTAATTCAGATCCAGGTTGATCTGGAAACCAATAAAGAAGAGAAATACCTATACCCAAGCTGACAAGATTAAGGGTGTAGAACAATACAAACCCTTAGGAATTTTGGCTTTATAAGACTATCTGTTTTAATCCTCACAATTGCATACTTTGTGCTGGTTTTCATTGATTGTGTATGTTGCTCAGTTGAAGTTAAGAACTTGCCAGTAAATTGTTCTACCCAGTCCACTAACACACTTGCTTACCAAGCAAACTCAACACCAAGGATTACTTCTGTGGCTTGATTGGGGGACAAGAGCTATACCTAGCACCTTGAACTCATATCCTGAGGGTAGGTAGAGGTAGATTGCCATGTCTGGGAAAACTGTAGGTAAGTAGAAAACCCAAGCATAAAATCAATTCAAGATGCAGAAGTTGCTACAATATAATCCAAGAAACTGAAAGAATCAAGACAATACAGTCCCATCCAAAAATATAAATCAATCAGAAATGATTACCAATGAGACTGTTTTAGATAAAATGTCTGACAAAGATTACAAGAAAATGATGGTTTCCATGCTCAAAGAAATCAGAGAAGAAATGAAGGGAATCAAAAAGAAAAGAAAGGAATTAAAGAACAAATCAAACTTCTGAAAAAGAACACAGAAAAACCAGCTTCATGAAATAAAGAGGTCATTACAAGACATGAGTAAGGAAATAGAAATACTGAAGAAAAACCAGGCTGAAATCCTAGGTCTGAAAAATAGTCAGTATAATAAAAAAAACTCTGTGAAAAGTCTTACCAGTAGAATGGATGAAGGAGAGAACAAAATATTGAAACTAGAAGACCAGGTGGCAGAGCTTAATACAGTCCAACAAAGAGAAAGACAAGGTAATAGCCAGGTTTGAGTGGGAATTTCAAGAATCTGGGACACTATGAAAAGATCAAACATAAGAATTCAGGGTATAACAGAAGGAAAAGAATTTCAACCCAGAGGCTTAATAGGTGTTTTCAACAAAATTATAGAAGAGAAATTTCCCTAAATTGGAAAAGAAATGCCAATGCAGATACAAGAAGCTCTTAGAACACCAAACAGACAAAATCTGGAAAGAACCTCTCCTTGCCATGCTATAATTAAACTACTAAACACACAAACCAAATAAAATATTTTGAAAGAAGTTAGAGAGAAGAAGCAAGTCACCTACAAAGGCAAGCCCATCAGAATAACTGCAGACTACTCAACATGAACTTTAAAAGCCATAAGGGCTTGGAACATGTATTCCAAGGTCTGAAAAATAACAATTGTCAACCAAGATTACCTTATCCTACAAAGCTATCAATTCAAATTGATGGAGAAATAAGGACATTCCACCACAAAAACAGACTAATGGAATTTCTGACAACTAAACCAGCTCTACAGAAAATACTTGAAGGAATTCTTAATGTCAACGAGAAAGCAAAACACATAGGAGGAAACAGGAAAAAATAAACCATACTCAAATAACAGTTAAAACAAATGAGTAAAGAGAAAACCTGAAACACTGCATAATAAGAACAATGGCAAGAATAAATGCATACATTTCAAGAATAACTCTTAAGCCAGGCATGGTGGTGCACGCCTTTAATCCTAGCATTCAGGAGGCAAAGATAAGAGGATCACTGTGAGTTCAAGGCCACCCTGAGACTCCATAGTGAATTCCAGGTCAGCCTGGGCTAGAGTGAGACCCTACCTCAAAAACAAAAAAAAAAAAAAAATAGAGTAACTCTTAATATCAATGGCCTCAATGCACCACCCAAAAGACACAGGTTTGCAAACTGGATTAAAAGGCAGGATCCTGCCATTTGTTGCCTCCAGGAAACTCATCTCTCAATAAAAGTTAGATACCACCTTAGGGTAAAAGGATGGAAAATGGAATTTCAAGCAAATGGGCCTAGGAAACAATCAGGGGTAGCTATCCTGATATCTGACATGATAGACTTTAAACCAACATTAGTGAGGAAAGAGAAAGAAGGTCATTTTATGCTGATTAAAGGAACACTCCATCAGGAGGACATTACAATCCTAAACATATATACACCCAAAATGGAGGCTCCCAGTTTCATCAAACAAACACTATAAGACTTAAGGTCACAGATAACATCAAACACAATTGTAGTGGGAAACTTCAATACCCCACTCTCATCAATTAACAGATCATCCTGACAAAAAAATAAACACAGAGACATGGAACAAATGGACCTAACAGATCTACAGAACACTCCATCCAAATGCTGCAGAATATACATTTTTCTCAGCAGCACATAGAACATTCTCTAATACAGACCATTTATTAGGACACAAAGCAAATCTCCACAAATATAGGAAAATTGAAATAATCCCCTGTACTCTATCTGACCACAATGGGATTAAACTGCAAATCAGCAATAAGAAAAGCCACAGAGCACACAGAAATTTATGGAGACTAAACAGTACACTATTGAATGATCAATGGGTCATTAAAGAAATCAAAAAGGAAAATCAATAAATTCATAGAATCAAATGATGATGATAATACAATATACCAAAAACTTTGGGACACAATGAAGGCAATCCTAAAAGGGAATTTTATAGCTCTAAGTGCCTATATTAAGAAATTAGAGAATTCACACATAAACAATTTAATGCTTCACCTTCAGGCTTTCCTTCTAAAAAGAAGAACAAGGCAAACCAAAAATCAGTAGATGAGAAGAAATCATAAAAATTAGGGCAGAAATTAAGGAAATAGAACCCCCACTCCCCCCCCCAAAAAAAATCCAAAGAATCATTGAATCCAAGAGTTGGTTCTTTAAAAGCATAAACAAGATTGATAAACCTTTAGCAAATATTACCAGAAGAGAGAAGAGACAAAAATTAATAAAAATAGAGATGAAAAGGCACCATTACAACAAATACCAAAGAAATTCAGACAATTATAAGGACATACTTTAAGAATATATATAAGCCCCTAAGTTTGAAAATCTGAAAGAAATGGATGCTTACCTGATTACCTTGATTCATATGACCTACCAAAATTAAATCAAGATGAGAGAAACCATTTAAATAGACCTATAACAAGTACAGAGATTCAAGCAGTTATAAAAAGTCTCCCAACTAAAAAAAAAAAAAAAAAAAAGCCCAGGCCCAGATTGATTCACTGGTGAATTTTACCAGACCTTTATGGAAGAACTAACACCAATGTTTCTCAAACTTTTCCATAAAATAGAAAAGGAAGTAATTCTACCTAACTCCTTCTATGAAACCAGCATCACCCTCATACCAAAACCAAGCAAAGACAGAATGAAAAAAGAAAATTACAGACCAATCTCCCTCATGAACATAGATATGAAAATTCTGAACAAACTTTTGGCAGAGTATAAGAATATATCAAAAAGATTATTCATCCTGACCCAGTTGTCTTTATCCCACGTATGCAGGGGTGGTTCTACATATGCAAATTAATAAATTTAATGCATCATATAAATGGTCTGAAAGATAAAAATCACATGATCATCTCAATAGATGTAGAAAAGGCATTCGACAAAATCCAACATCCTTTTATGGTAAAAGTATTGCAGAAGCTGGGAATAGAAGGAACATATCTCAACATAATAAAATCTACTTAAGACAAACCTACAGCCAACATAATGCTAAATGGTGAAAAACTCGAAACTTCACTAAATTCAGAACAAAATAAGGGTGTCTACTGTCCCCACTTTTACTTAATATCATACTGGAAGTCTTAGCTATAGCACTAAGGCAACAGATACTCATAAAAGGGATACAAATTGGAAATGATCAAATTATCACTATTTGCAGATGATATGATTCTATATATAAAAGACCCTAAAAACTCTACCAGCAAACTGGTAGACCTGATAAACATTTTTAGCAACATAGCAGAATACAAAATAAATACACAGAAAGCAGTAGCTTTCCTATATACTAATAACTAACATGCAGAAAATAAAATCAAGGAATCTCTCCCATTCACAATTGCCTAATAAATAAATAAATAAATAAAGTACCTAGGAATAAACTTAATCAAGGAAGTGAATGATCTCTACAATGAGAATTTTAAAACACTCAAGTGAGAAATTGCAGAAGACACAAGGAAATGGAAAGACATCCCATGTTTTTGGATTGGAAGAATCACTATTGTGAAAATGTAAATCTTACCAAAAGCAATGCACACATTTAGTGCATTCCCCATTAAAATTCCAATGGCATTCTTCACAGGAATAGAGAAAACAATCCTAAAATTTATTTGGAAGCACAACAAACCTCTTACTCATATATCAATTCTACTCTCACTTCTGGCTAGAGAAGCTTCACTTTTCAGATAGCAATGACCACTGGGATTACCCAAAAGACAACATAGTGCTGAGAAGAAGGGACAGAGTAGTGTCCAGCATTAAAGCATCTCACACCCTCCTAGGCTCAGAGTTCATTGCAGAAGAGGTGTTGGAAAGAATGTAAGAGCCAAAGGAAGGATACCACTCCTTACATACAACTGTCCAGACATAATTTGGCCTCAATATCCAATACCTCAAAGTGCCTAGCAATACCCACACAACACCCTCATAATAGGAGAAAAAGATGATGACATTGAATTAAAAGAGAGACAAATGGAGAAATTGAGGGAATATGATTAAGAGCAGAGTTATGAAGGGGAAAGTGGGGGAGGGGAGGGGAGAGAAATACCATGGTGTGTTATAAGTATAGAAGTTGTTAAATATATATATATTTAAAGCTGGGCGTGGTGGCACATGCTTTTAACCCCAGTGCTTGAGAGGCAGAGGTAGGAGGATTGCCATAGGTTTGAGGCCACCTTAAGACTACAAAGTTAATTCCAGGTCAGCCTGGACCACAGTGAGGCCCTACCTCGAAAATATATTTAAAAAAAAAAAGAAAGAAAACAATATTCTTGTCCCAAGATCATACATGCCCCCCCCTCCAAGTTCATCAGTAATGAAGTATAAGGCTAGACAGTTTTTAAGTACCACACCCACGAGAAAGTTCAATTGTCTCTGGAGAAATTCAAGGCTATTGGTCACCAGAAGCATCCAGAGGCAGCATCACACTGAGGCCCACCAGCAAAGGGATGAAGATCTCTTTCAATTGGAGCAGCAGAGTTTGTAGATTTTTTTTCTTGTAGAGATACACCTGTGAAGCAATCAAGACTGGGCAACAATAAGTGGGAGAGGAAATATTTATTGATGGCATGGTTACTCCTTTTGCACCAAAGGAGAGCAGGTGTCTTGACACAACTGGTTCTGATTATGAAAATATTGAGTGGGCATTTAGCCCTGATTGGCTTAGAGCTGGACAGGCAGAGAGCCATAACTTGACCTGCATCAAAGAGGGTGAGGCCTGTCCTTTTCAGAGTCAGGGACTCACAGAACACATGGCAAAACAGTTCTTTAGAACTGGGCAAGAGATAAGAAAACTTTTCTTGTCCTTTTTATCTTCAGGGTTCCAGTCACCCTAATTCTATCCCCCTTTACTTTTCCCTCTCATCAGAAGGCACTTTAACTGCTGTTAGGGGACAAGGGACAAAGATATCAGATTACTTACTATTTCCTGCTAAGTGGGGCAGGAAGTTGTGGCAGTTAGAGAGTCTCTCCCAGAGAGGGGAACTATTCTAATGGACCCTGGAGTGTAGGAAGATAGACTTGGAAGAGAACACTGGGGAGAAAGAATAAAGTAATGAGTTAATAAGAAGTGAGAACCCAGATAACTGATCCTTATTGAGGTCAAGGGAATCCAAGTAGACAGACTTGAATTGTCTCAGGACCATCTGAGGATTAGCTAGCTGATATTTTCTTCCAGAAATGTTCATTAAATGGCACAGTAGTATTCAACATGGCTTATAAAACAGATGAGATATTAAAAGAGATATCAGAAACATATACACAACATTAAACCTTGATAATAGAAAACCATTGGGTGTCATTAAAGGTTATACAAATATATTTTTGGTTTCAGAACTTATTTATATATTCTAAGTTTGAAAATAACCATCTTACACTATATTTTATTATTATTATTATTGAATTAGAGCTATGGGGAAAAGATGTCTTAAAAGGTCTTGTTTGTTTCCCCTCTTGGAAAGCTCTGGTTGTATTACTTAACAGGCCATTTATATATTTCAGGTATTTTTATCTTTGGTTATACATTTCTATCTGAGTGTTTAAGACCATGCAGATAGCCAAAATTTAATTAAGGATTAATTTTGGAGGTCACTAATGGTTCTTCAAAGAGACTTTAGGAACCCAGGAGTAGCCTTATAGCTTACTGGTGTTTTCTGTCTGTCAGGATGAGTCAGGACCATGCTGGCCATGTAGTTTTCCCTTCTTTGGGAAATCAGAAGGACTGATTTTTCCTCCATTGTGACTCTCCTGTTTCAGACTGTACACCAATTTTGTTTGGGTCTCCATATCCTCCCTGCTCAGGAAGACAGGTGACTTACCAGGGAGCCAGTAGAAGTGCCCCATCATCTCCAGTGGCCTCATGACCTGGAAGCACTGGCAAAAATATTGGCCCTTTTTGCTCCAGTGATTCCAGTTGGCTTTAGCTTCTACATAGGTTATTAACACACTTAGAAAGGAAGTTACACCAACCTAGATGTATGTACATATAAAGCACATTTGATTACTGAAATAGAATCAGTTAAAGAATGGCACAAGAGCTTCTAAAATCATTTTGTCCAACCTTTTACAGTTTTGTTGTCCTGTGGCAGCACAAGCCATATATCTGAGGCATAGAAAGTAGGCACATCTTGCACTTTAAATATCTAACAGTTATAAGTACAGGCAGAAACTGTTATCAGCCTTGAAAATAATACCAATTGATTTACAAATTAATTAATTTAACCTAGAAATTGTCAGAAAAGGAAAAGTGAGGCAGTATAAAGTCTTAGCACCTGTGTTTGAAAACATTTTGATTAGTTCAGATATCTGTGTGGGTACCAATTACCAAGAGAAAATTGGAAACAGAATCACGGAGCTTGAAATTATTTTTGTCAGATGAGGACCATTGTTTGAGTATGAGGTTGTACTCTAAATTAGGGAATATGTCTTAAGAGTTAATTTTGTTATAAGCACTGGACTTAAGACCCCAGAAATGGGACAGTTACCTTACATACAATAGAGCAGAATTTGGTCTTTTTTGAGCCGAAACAGCTAGTCAAATTCTAATATAACCCTTGATAAATTTTTTTTGAAAGAAAAGACACAATTTAACAACCAATGATTTTGGCTTAATCTTGATAGCTATTGATTTTATGTACCATAGGAATTTATTAACATAAAATAATTTTATGTTTTACCCATGACTTAATTTTGATAAGGCTTATACAGGCTATCCCAACATATTTTAGCCTGAAAATTAGTTTTTCTTTCCTTAAGAGTTTGTAAACAGTTTAAAAATCTCTAATTTTAGGCATGGTGTTTAGGTTTAGCCTGAAAAGTCTTTTGTACATATGCATATCTTTATCCACATACTTAACATTTTTATCTAAGTACCACTCAAATGGCATTTTTTGTTTGTTTGTTTGTTTATTGAGGTAGGGTCTCACTCTGGCTCAGGCTGATCTGGAACTCACTATGTAGTCTCAGGGTAGCCTCGAACTCTCAGCGATCCTCCTACCTCTGCCTCCCGAATGCTGGGATTAAAGGCATGCGCCACCACGCCCGGTTTCAAATGGCATTTTTAACAAGCATTCTATGTCCAACATTGAAAAATTCCTTCCCATTTCCTTCAATTAATTCATTTCACCCCATTATTAACCATCTTTCATATAAGGCTATTAAGGAAAACTACACCAAATTAATTCTATTACTCACTGATAAGCAAGTAGTCTAAAGACAATTTTATGTCATGAATACCAATGACACACTTGGAATTGATTTTATCAGAAGTAACTAAGTCAAATTTTGTTGCTATCTTGAGGAAGGCTGGCCTAGAAGTCAGGTCAGTTGCCTCCTCCTTTTAAGTAAAAAGACATCATAATATATATTTTTTTAATTTTAAAATATCTGACAAATTATAAGTCACCACTCCAGAGAAAATTCTGTTGTTTTCAATAATCCTTTTACATAAGCTTACATAAGCTGAAGTTAACCTACAACATACACTCAGTAATTATATTTATGATATCATGTAACAAAGTATGGCATCGTTTATGTAAAACTTTAGTTTACCATAGGCTTTAATTAAATGTGACCTTTCTTTTTTTTGGTTGCTGCTTCTTGATGCAGGCACTGCCGAGATGACTGCTGGAGAGCAAATCTGGCTACCTGATGAGAGGGGGCCTGTAGAGGGGAGGCAAAAGGAGGGGAAAGGGTCCTGGGACTGCCAAGGACACTGGGGAAGGAGGCAGAGACATAGCACTTGCACAGGCCATGGCACCATTGCTTGGGCACATGTGAACCCGCCACCTAACTCTGATTTGAGCAGCTTTGGAGCACTTACAAAGCGGGCTTCCAGTTTTGCCACTTAAATGGAGTGAGGGAAAACTTCCTTCCTGAACTTTTCATTTCCTAGCCAGATATGCTATGTGGGTCCATGTGCCTGGGCCATGTGGATGCCCAGAAATCATCCAGGGGGTGGCCTGGAGGACTTCCTAAAAGGAGCTGGCCTCCCTCTGGAAAAGCTGAAGTCCCTTAACTTTCAGAAGAGCCCATAATCCACAATTTGTGATTTCTTTTGGTGGGAGCCAATATTAAAGTAAAGGAAGACAAAGAAAAATAGCTTTCATATGATGGAGGAAAGAGAAATAGAGGGTTTTTGCCACACCCAACAGGCTATTGGGGTCCAGGCAGAGGATGGCTGGCCTTCAGTCAATACTGAAGAGCAGCTTCATGGCTGGAGAGATTGCTCAGTGGTTAAGCACTTTCCTGTGAAGCCTAAGGACCCCGGTTCAAGGCTCGATTCCCCAGGATCTACATTAGCCAAATGCAGAAGGGGGCGCATGCGTCTGGAGTTCCTTTGCAGTGGCTGGAGGCCCTGGCATGCCCATTCTCTCTCTGTCTTTCTCTGTGCCTCTTTCTCCCTCTGTCTGTTGCTCTCAAATAAATAAATAATTAAAAAAAAAAAAGAGTCACTTCAGCCAAGAGACATCAGTTACCAGTTCGTCATTTCTGGTCCCACATGATGGAGTGAACCAAAAATAAAGGAGGAAAAAGAGAAATCTTGCTAGGTGTGGTGGTGTGTGCCTTTAATCCCAGCACTTGGGAGTCAGAGGTAGGAGGATCACTGTGAGTTCAAGGCCACCCTGAGACTACATAGTGAATTCCAGGTCAGTATGAGGTAGTGAGGCCCAGCTTAAAAAAAAAAAAAAAAAAAAAAACAGAGAGAGAGAAACCTGATAGCTTTCAAAAACACATGAGCCATTGTCTCCCAGTCCCTCTGGGAAGAGCACTCACCTACCCTGTCCATCTCATAGGGTCCCGGTTCAGGAGCCAGCTGTGGGTTCCTGTGTCCTTGCTCCAGGGGCCATCCAAGGACCTCCCAATGGTGCCCAGGCAACCAGGGAGGGTGAGCGTGTGAAAGGAAAAGATGTTTGGGAGGAGTTTCAGTGTGAATAGCTCTCTCCATTTATTGTCAGGGAAATGGCTTTATAAGAATATGAGGACAGGAGGATGGGACCTAAGGGGATTGGTGGGTTTAAATGCTGCTAGCCTATGCCTAGGGACATTCTTTCCAGCATGTAGAGAGTCAGGTGCAGCACCTAGGGAGAGAGTCAGGTGATCTACAGAGGGTCACAGGACTATGTGAAGGCTGCTGGCTGATAAGGAGTTTCCTAGGCAACTGGCCAAAGGACACAAGGCTATGGACAAAGCCTAAGTGCCAGGCTTGAAAAGGGAGTGGCCTCCTATAGCCTGGGGGGTCCTTAGCCCTGACTGGAAGCTCAGGCCCCTCTCCTGAAGGCTCTAGCCTGTGTCTGGCAGTGCCCCACACGGAAGCAATCCCAAGAGAACAACTTAATGAAATAAGTAGGTCAATACAAAACATGAGTAAGAAATAGAAATAATGATAAAATACCAATAAGAAGTACTAGAAATAAAAAAGCAGAGGAGGGGACTTCCGGTTAAGATGGCGGCGTAGGTACCATGCCAAAGCAGCCAAGGGAGGAAAAAAGACCAAAAAATCTCAGCAAAATACACACTTTTACTAAAAAGTGAGGTGTATAGGAAATTGAAGCGGCAGCAGAGAAGTAGAAGAGATCCAGAGCATCCAGAGACCACACAGGCCGGCAAAAGCGGCCCCGGCAGCTCTGCCAACCGCAGCGGCAGCACACCAGAAAGCCGCCAGGCATGGCTCCAGCCGCAGGAAAAGCCAGTTGCGGGAGCTTCCACTCACACTGGCACTCTCCACAACTCAGGAAACATGAAGGGAGAGCGGCAGTGAGCAGCGGAGGAGCAGAACATGAGATAGAAGCACACATGGAACAGCGAGAGAACCAGAGCAGCTGCAGCTCCCTCCTCTCCCCCACCACCTGAGCCCAACTCTGGTGAACAGAGCAGCAGTCCCAGGATCCGGCCATGCCATCTTCAGCCAACAGCGGGACCCAAGCAGGAGCAGAGTTCAGCAGCACCAACAGTGGCTCCGGCACCGGTAGCAGTGGCCCCAGCAGTAGCAACTCCAGTCACGGCAGCAGTGGCAGACTCAGCAGCAGCAGACCCAGGAGCGTCAGCAGAGGCAGACCTGCAGCAGCAGCTTCAGTGGCAGCAGCAGCAGTGGACATAGCAGCAGCAGCTTCAGCAGTAGTGGTGGTTCCAGCAGTGGCAGCTACAGCAGCAGCAGAGGCAGCAGCAGCAGCTTCAGCTGCTGACAGAACCAGAAGAGGCAGCTTTAGCAGCAGCAGTTCTAGCAGCACGGGTGCTGATCTGCAGGGCCACACTTGCCAGGCTCGGTTTGCCCCGCAGGAAAAGCCAGTGCCCAGCTCCAGAAATCAGAACAGCAGCCCAATGACCCAGGCAGCAACTTGACTGAGACCAAAATCATCCAAGGTAACAGGGATTGCACCAGGGAAGAGTCACACTTGGTCGCAAGCTGACTTGGATCCCTCAACAAACCAGAAGTCTTAACCTTTTTGTTGATAGAGGATCTGTTTGTTATAATAACTACTGTTGCATACATACTTGGGGCTGTTTTCGATTGAATGGGTACAGGATTTAGTTAAATTTTAGAATCTACCTGTATTTTATTGACTGAACCTACTTGAATACTCCCATAGCAGGGAAACTCAATCCCTATGAACACCTGTGTAGATAATCTGAGAGTTTTAAGAGCCACACCTAACACCTTAAGCTCCTACTCTGAAAATATATAACATCAAATCAATTGATACAGCTAAGAATACCCACCTAGCTAGAAAATCGAAGCATTAACTTAATCCAAGATGCAAAAATATATACATTATAGCACAAGAAGCACTAAAGAGCAAGACGATATAAACCCACCTAAAAGTATTAATGCATCAGAAATGTCCTCCAGTGAGAACGAGTTAGAGGAAATGCCTGAGAAAGAGTTCAAAAGAATTATTGTAAACATGTTCAAAGAGGTCAAAGAACAAATCAAAACAATCAAAGAGGAAATCAAAGGAATCAAAGAAGACGCAGGACACCAATTTAATGAAATAAAGAAGGCAATATAAGACATAAATAAGGAAATAGAAATAATAAAGAAAAAGCAGATAGAATTAATAGCAGTGAAGAATACAGTTAATGAAATTAAAAACTCTGTAGAAAATCTCACCAGTAGGATGGAGGAGGGAGAGGACAAAATATCTAAGCTAGAAGACCAGGTGGCAGACCTAATGCAGTCCAACAAAGAGAAAGACAAACTTATAGAAAAGTATGAGTGAGAATTTCAAGATATTCGTGACACTATGAAAAGATCAAATATAAGAATGCAGGGCATAGTAGAAGGAGAAGAATTCCACTCCAAAGGCATAGTAGGCGTCTTCAAAAAAATCACAGAAGAAAATTTCCCCCAAATTGGGAAAGAGGTGCCAATGCAGATTCAGGAAGCCTTTAGAACCCCAGCCAGACCAAACTTGGAAATAAACTCTCCTCGCCATATTATAATCAAACTTCCAAATACACACACCAAAGAAAAAATATTGAAAGCAGTTAGAGAGAAAAACCAAGTTACCTACAAAAGCAAGCCCATCAGGATTACAACAGATTATTCAACACAAACTTTTAAAGCCAGAAGGGCTTGGAGTGATATATTCCAAGTTCTGAAAGATAACAACTGTCAACCAAGGTTACTTTATCCTGCAAAGTTATCCATTCAAATAGACAGAGAAATAAGGACATTCCATGACAAAAGCAGGTTAAAGGAGTATTTGAAGACAAAACCAGCTCTACAGAAAATACTTGAAAGAATCCTCCATGCTGAAGAAAAGGAAAAGCACACATATAAGGAACCTAGAAAAAACAAGCAATACTCAAATACTAGTTAACAGAAGAGGGCACAGGTAGAACCGGAACCACACACCAAAAAAAAAAAAAAAAAAAAAAGGCAAACATAAATACACACCTTTCAATAATATCTCTTAATATCATGGGCCTCAGTGCCCCAACGAAAAGACATAGGTCTACAGACTGCGTTAAAAAGCAGGATCCTACAATTTGTTGTCTCCAAGAAACTCACCTTTCTACAAAGGATAGACATTACCTTAGGGTTAAAGGTTGGAAGAATGTGTTTCAAGCAAATGGGCGTAGAAAACCAGCAGGGGTAGCTATCCTAATATCTGACAAGGTAGACTTCAGTCCAACGTTAGTCAAAAAAGATAAGGAAGGTCACTTTATATTGATTAAGGGCACACTCCAACAGGAGGACATTACAATCCTAAACATATATGCACCTAACATGGGGGCTCCCAAATTCATCAAACAAACACTATTAGAACTAAGGTCACAGATAACACCAAACACAGTGGTGGTGGGTGACTTTAACACCCCACTCTCATCAATTGACAGGTCATCCAGGGAAAGAATAAACAGAGAGGCATCTGGACTAAATGAGGTCATAGAAGGAATGGACCTAACAGATATATACAGGACATTCCATCCAAAGGCTGCAGAATATACATTCTTTTCAGCAGCACATGGAACATTCTCTAAAATAGACCATATATTAGGACACAAAGCAAATCTTAACAAATTCAGGAAAATTGAAATAATTCCTTGCATTCTATCTGACCACATGGAATTAAACTACAAATCAGTAGCAAGAAAGGCTACAGAGCATACACAAAATCATGGAAACTAAACAATATACTACTAAATGATGAATGGGTCAATGAAGAAATCAAGAAGGAAATCAAAAAATTTATACAGTCAAACGATAATAAGAACACACATACCAAAATCTCTGGGACAAAATGAAGGCAGTTCTAAGAGGTAAATTTATAGTCTTAAGTGCCTAGAAGGGTTGCAAGTAAACGACCTAATGCTTCACCTTAAAGCCTTGGAAAAAGAAGAACAAGGCAAACCAAAAATCAGTAGACGGGAAGAAATAATAAAGATTAGGGCAGAAATTAATGAAATAGAAACAAAAAAAAAAAAATCCAAAGAATTAATGAAACCAAGGGTTGGTTCCTTGAAAGGATAAACAAGATTGATAAACCCTTACCAAATCTGACCAAGAGAAAGAGACAAGAGACACAAATTAATAAAATCAGAGATGAACAAGGTAACATCACAACAGATTAGAGAGAAATTCAAAAAATCATAGGGACATACTATAAAAGCATATACTCCATAAAGTATGAAATTCTGAAAGAAATGGATAATTTCGTTGATTTATATGACCTACCTAAATTAAATCAAAATGAGATTAATCACGTAAATAGACCTATAACAAACATGGAGATCTGAACAGTTATCAATAATCTCCCAACTAAAAAAAGCCCAGGCCCAGATGGATTCACTACTGAATTTTACCAGACCTTTAAGGAAGAGCTAACACCATTGCTTCTTATGCTTTTCCAGGAAATAGAAAAAGAAGAAAGTCTACCAAACTCCTTCTATGAGGCCAGCATCAACCTGATACCAAAACCAGGCAAAGATGGAACAAAAAAAGAAAATTAGAAACCAATCTCCCTCATGAACATAGATGTAAAACTTCTCAACAAAATATTGGCAAACAGAATACAAGAGTATATCAAAAATATCATTCACCCTGACCAAGTAGGCTTTATCACAGAGATGCAGGGATGGTTCAACATACGTAAATCTATAAATGTAATACATTACATAAATGGGTTGAAGGACAAAAATCACATGATCATCTCATTAGACGCAGAGAAAGCATTTGACAAAATCCAACACCTGTTCATTATAAAAGTCCTACAGAGACTGGGAATAGAAGGAACATATCACAATATAATAAAGGCTGTTTATGACAAGCCTACAGCCAACATATTACTAAATGGGAAAATACTGGAAGCTTTTCCACTAAAATCAGGAACAAGACAAGGGTGCCCACTGTCCCCACTTTTATTTAATATAGTTTTGGAAGTCTTAGCCATAGCAATAAGGCAAGAGACACACATAAAAGGGATACAAATTGGAAAGGAAGAGGTCACGTTATCATTATTTGCAGGTGACATGATTCTATACATATAGGACCCTAAAGACTCTGCTAGCAAACTGTTAGAGCTGATCAAAACCTACAGCAATGTAGCAGGATACAAAATGAATACACAGAAATCAGTAGCCTTCGTATATGCTAACAACAAACACACAGAGGATGAAATCAGAGAATCACTCCCATTCACAATTGCATCAAAAAAAATAAAATACCTTGGAATAAACCTAACCAAGGAAGTAAAGAATCTATACAATGAGAACTTTAAAACACTCAAGCGAGAAATTGCAGAAGACACTAGAAAGTGGAGAAACATCCCTTGTTCCTGGCTTGGAAGAATCAATATTGTGAAAATGGCAATCTTACCAAAAGCAATCTACATATTTAATGCAATCCCTATCAAAATTCCAAAGGCTTTCTTCATGGAAATAGAAAAAACAATCCAAAAATTCATTTGGAATCACAAAAAACCTCGAATATCTAAAATAATACTGAGCAACAAAAAAGAGGCTGGTGGTATCACCATACCTGATTTTAACCTATACTACAGAGCCATAGTAACAAAAACAGCATGGTACTGGCACAAAAACAGACATGTAGATCAGTGGAACAGAATAGAGGACCCAGATGTAAGCCCAAGTAGCTATAGCTACCTGATATTCGATAAAAATGCCAAAAATACTCATTGGAGAAGAGACAACCTCTTCAGCAAATGGTGTTTTGAAAACTGGATAAATATCTGCAGAAGGATGAAAATAGATTCTTCTCTCTTGCCATGCACAAGAATTAAGTCCAAATGGATTAAAGACCTTAACATCAGACCGGAAACTTTGAAACTGCTAGAGGAAAAAGTAGGGGAAACCCTTCAACATATTGGTCTTGGCAAAGACTTTCTGAATACAACCCCACTTCCTCAGGCAATAAAACCACAGATTAACCACTGGGACCTAATGAAATTACAAAGATTTTGCACCGCAAAGGACACAGTGAAAAAAGCAAAGAGGCAACCTACAGAATGGGAAAAAATCTTCGCCAGCTATATATCTGATAGAGGATTAATATCTAGGATATACAAAGAACTCAAAAAGTTAACTAATAAGGAATCAAACAAGCCAATCAAAAAATGGGCTAAGGAGCTAAATAGAGAGTTCTCAAAGGAAGAAATACGAATGGCATATAAGCACCTAAAAAAATGTTCTACGTCACTAGTCATCCGGGAAATGCAGATTAAAACTACATTGAGATTCCATCTCACTCCTGTCAGATTGGCCACCATCATGAAAACAAATGATCATAAATGTTGGCGGGGATGTGGAAAAAAAGGAACCCTTCTGCACTGCTGGTGGGAATTCAATCTGGTCCAGCCATTGTGGAAAACAGTGTGGAGGTTCCTAAAGCAGCTAGAGATTGATCTACCATATGACCCAGCTATAGCACTCCTAGGCATATATCCAAAGGACTCATCTCATTTCCTTAGAAGTACATGCTCAACCATGTTTATTGCTGCTCAATTTATAATAGCTGGGAAATGGAACCAGCCTAGATGTCCCTCAACAGATGAGTGGATAATGAAGATGTGGTGCATTTATACTATGGAGTTCTACTCAGTGGTAAAGAAAAATGAAGTTATGAAATTTGCAGAAAAATGGATGGACCTGGAAAGTATTATACTAAGTCAGGTAACCCAGGCCCAGAAAGCCAAGCGCCACATGTTCTCTCTCATATGGGGATCCTAGCTACAGATGACTGGGCTTCAGCGTGAGAATGAAAATACTTAGTAGCAGAGGCCAGTAAGTTGAAAAGGAGACATAAAGGGTGGAGAAAGGAAGGGAGGAGGATACTTAATAGGTTGATATTGTATATATGCAATTACAATGTTTGTAATGGGAAGGTAATATGATTGAGAATGGAATTTCAAACGGGAAAGTGTGGGGGTGGGGAGGGAGGGAATTACCATGGGATATATTTTATAATCATGGAAAATGTTAATAAAAATTAAAAAAAAAAAGAGAGAGAGAGAGAGAAAAACAAATAAATAAATAAAGTACCTTGGAATAAACCTAACCATGAATGTAAAGAATCTCTACAATGAGAACTTTAAAACACTCAAGTGAGAAATTGCAGAAGACACTAGAAAGTGGAGAAACATCCCTTGTTCCTGGATTGGAAGAATCAATATTGTGAAAATGGCAATCTTACCAAAAGCAATCTACATATTTAATGCAATCCCTATCAAAATTCCAAAGGCTTTCCTCATGGAAATAGAAAAAACAATCCAAAAATTCATTTGGAATCACAAAAAACCTCGAATATCTAAAATAATACTGAGCAACAAAAAAGAGGCTGGTGGTATCACCATACCTGATTTTAACCTATACTACAGAGCCATAGTAACAAAAACAGCATGGTACTGGCACAAAAACAGACATGTAGATCAGTGGAACAGAATAGAGGACCCAGATGTAAGCCCAAGTAGCTATAGCCACCTGATATTCGATAAAAATGCCAAAAATACTCATTGGAGAAGAGACAGCCTCTTCAGCAAATGGTGTTTTGAAAACTGGATATATATCTGCAGAAGGATGAAAATAGATTCTTTTCTCTCACCATGCACAAGAATTAAGTCCAAATGGATTAAAGACCTTAACAGCAGATCTGAAACTCTGAAACTGCTAGAGGAAAAAGTAGGGGAAACCCTTCAACATATTGGTCTTGGCAAAGACTTTCTGAATACAACCCCAATTGCTCAGGCAATAAAACCACAAATAAATCACTGGGACCTCATGAAATTGCAAAGATTTTGCACTGCAAAGGACACAGTGACAAAAGCAAAGAGGCAACCTACAGAATGGGAAAAAATCTTCGCCATCTGTATATCTGATAGAGGATTAATATCTAGGATATACAAAGAACTCAAAAAGTTAAATAATAAGGAATCAAACAAACCAATCAAAAAATGGGCTATGGAGGGCTGGAGAGATGGCTTAGCAGTTAAGCGCTGGCCTGTGAAACCTAAAAGGACCCTGGTTGGAGGCTCGGTTCCCCAGGTCCCACGTTAGCCAGATGCACAAGGGGGCGCACGCGTCTGGAGTTCGTTTGCAGAGGCTGGAAGCCCTGGCACGCCCATTCTCTCTCTCTCCCTCTATCTGTCTTTCTCTCTGTTTCTGTCACTCTCAAATAAATAAATAAAAAAATTTTTTTTAATTTTAGCTATGGAGCTAAATAGAGCATTCTCAAAGGAAGAAATAAGAATGCCATATAAGCATCTAAAAAAATGCTCTATGTCACTAGTCATCAGGGAAATGCAGATTAAAACTACATTTAGATTCCATCTCACTCCTGTCAGATTGGTCACCATCATGAAAACAAATGATCATAAATGTTGGCGGGGATGTGGAAAAAGAGGAACCCTTCTACACTGCTGGTGGGAATGCAATCTGGTCCAGCCATTGTGGAAAATAGTGTGGAGATTACTAAAACAGCTAAAGATGTATCTACCATATGACCCAGCTATAGCACTCCTAGGTATATATCCAAAGGACTCATCTCATTTCCTTAGAAGTACGTGCTCTACCATGTTTATTGCTGCTCAATTTATAATGGAGCTGGGAAATGGAACCAGCCTAGATGTCCTTCAACTGATGAGTGGATAATGAAGATGTGGCACATTTATACAATGGAGTTCTACTCAGTGGTAAAGAAAAATGAAGTTATGAAATTTGCAGAAAAATGGATGGACCTGGAAAGGATTATACTAAGTGAGGTAACCCAAGCCCAGAAAGCCATGTGCCACATGTTCTCTCTCATATGTGGATCCTAGCTACAGATGATTGGGCTTCTGCCTGAGAAGGAAAATACTTGGTAGCGCAGGCCAGTAAACTAAAAAGGAGACATAAAGGGAAGAGAAAGGAAGGGAGGAGGATACTTAATAGGTTGATATTGTATATATGTAATTACAATGATTGTAATGGGGAGGTTATATGATGGAGAATGGAATTTCAAAGGGGAAAGTGTGAGGGTGGGGAGGGAGGGAATTACCATGGGTTTTTTTTTTTATAATCATGGAAAATGTTAATAAAAATTTAAAAATTAAAAAAAATTAAAATAAGTAAATAAATAAAAAAACAGAGGAGTCAAATAGAAAACTCTGTATAAAATCCCATCAGTATAATGGATCAAGGAGAGTACAGAATACGTAAACTAGAAGACCAGGTGGCAGATCTAATATAGTCCAACAAAGAGAAAGACAAACTAGTAGGAAGGCATGAATGGGAATTTCAAGACTTTCAGGATACTATGAAGAGATCAAACATAAGAATTCATGGAGCCGGGCATGGTGGCGCACGCTTTTAATCCCAGCACTCGCAGGCAGAGGTAGGAGGATTGCCATGAGTTCAAGGCCACCCTGAGATGACAGAGTTAATTCCAGGTCAGCTTGGACCAGAATGAGACCCTACCTTGAAAAACCAAAAAAAAAAAAAAAAAAAGAATTCATAGCATAGTAGGAGAAGAAATTCACTCCAAAGGTACTTTCAACAAAATCATAAAACTACAAAACACAAAACCCAAGGAAAATACATTGAAAGCAGTAACAGAGAAAAATCAAGTTACATACAAAGGCAAGCCCATCAGGATCACAGCAGATTACTCAACGCAACCTTTCAAAGCCATAAGGGCTTGGAATGATATATTCCAAGTTCTGAAAGATAACAACTGTCAATCAAGATTACTTTATCCTGCAAAGCTACCCATTCAAATAGACAGAGAAATAAGGACATTCCACAACAAAAGCAGGCTAAAGGAATACATGAAGACCAAACCAGCTCTACAGAAAATACTTAAAAGATCCTCCATACTGAAGAGAAAGAAAAGCACACACAAAAAGAAACTGGAAAAAAAAATCATACTCAAATACTAGTTAATACAAGAGAGCAAAAGTAAAACGAGAGAAACTACAGAGCAAGAAAAATGGCAAAAATAAATACACACTTTTCAATCATAACTCAATATCAATGCCATAAATGCCCCAACCAAAACACACAAGTTTGAACACTGGGTTCAAAAGCAGGATCCTTAAATTTGTTGTCTCCAAGAAACTACCTCTCCACAAAAGATTGACACTCTCTTAGGGTGAAAGGTTGGAAAATGGTGTTTTAAGAAAATGGGACTAGAAAGCAAGCCAGTGTCATTATACTAATAGTAGAGAGGGTAGACTTCAGACCAACATTAGTTAGGAAAGATAGGGAAGGTCACTTTATATTGATTAAAGGAACACTCCAACAGGAGGGCATTATAATCCTAACATGGGGCTCCCAATTTCATCAAACACTATTAGAACTAAGGTCACAGATAACACCAAACACGGTTGTAGTGGTTGACTTCAATATCCCACTCTTGTCAGTTGACAGGTCATTCTGGCATAAAAGTAAACAGAGATGCATCTAGATTAAATGTGGTCATAGAACAACAAATGGACCTAACAGATATCTATAGAACACTTTATCCAAATGCCACAGAATGCACATTCTGTTTTTTAAATGTCTATCTCAATCTCTTGGTGTTGTGCTGTGAAGCTGGAGTTGTGATCAGCTGTGCTGGCTGTGCTGGCTGAGCTGCCATTGGGGAATGAATGCCAAAGGTTCACAGTTCTGATAGTGGGGTATGGGAAAGTTCAGATTTCTGGAGTTGCTCACACTTTCAGTAGCTCTTTAGTTGAACTCAGCTGTCTTTCCTTCAGATTTTTAACTTTGAAAGAAGGCTGATAAAGTTGAAGTCTGTTGTTTGGTCTCTGCTGCTGCTTCTGCCTAGTGCACTTGGTGGGCTGGCACCAAGTGGGTGTGCAGATCATGGGCCGCAACTGCCTCTATGGGACTCTGGCCATTTTCCTCCTTTCTGGTGGATCTTTGTCTCTCCAGCTTCTCCACTGTGTCTAAAAATAACCTATACTCCTTCACTTTTCAGAAGAGTGTATTTCGCTGGGGTTTTGCTTAAATTCCTTCCTAAGCTGGTTTGGCATAGTTCCTATGCCCCCATCTTACCTGGAAGCCCCTCAGAATACACATTCTTTTCAGCAGCATTCTCTAAAATAGACCATGTATTAGGACATAAAGCAAATCTTAACAAATACAGGAAAACTGAAATAATTCCTTGCACTCTATTTGAATACAATGGGATCAAACTACAAATCAATAGAAGAAAAGCTCTAGAGTTTACACAAAATCATAGAAACTAAACAATACAATACTAAGTAATGAATGGGTCAATGAAGACATCAAGAAGGAAATCAAAAAATTCCATAGAGTCAAATGACAATGAGAACACAACATTGGGACACAATGAAGGCAGTTCTAGGAAAGAAATTTATACCTTTAAGTGCCTATATTAATATGCTGTACCTTAAGGCCTTGGAAAAAGAAGAATAAGGCAAACCTAAAATCAGTAGATGGAAAGAAATAATAAACATTAGGGTAAAAATTAATGAAATATAAACCAAAAAAAATTGAAAACATCAATGAAACATAGAGTTGGTTCTTTGAAAAGATAAACAAGATTGATAAATGCTTAGCAAATCTAACCAAAAGAAAGTGAGAAGAGACACAAATTGATAAAAATAGAGATGAAAAGGTCATCAGCACAACAGACACCAGAGAAATTTAAAAAATCATAGGGACATATGATAAGAACATTTACTCAATTAAGTTTGAAAACCTGAAAGAAATGGATGATTTCCTTGACTTATATGACCTACCAAAATTAAATCAAGATGAGATTAGCCACTTAAATAGACATATAACAAGTATGGAGACCCAACAAGTTACAAAAAAATATCACAACCAAACAAATCCAGGTCTGGATGGACTCACTAATGAATTTTTTCTTCCCAAGGTAGGGTCTTACTCTAGCTGAGGCTGAACTGGCCTTGAACTCACACCGATCCTCCTACCTGTGCCCCCCAAGTACTGGGATTAAAAGCATGTGCCACCACACCCAAATCACTGGTGAATTTTACCAAAATTTCATGTAAGAACTAACACCAATGCTTTTAAAACTTTTCCATAAAATAGAAAAGGAAGGAATCCTACCAAACTCCTTCTACAAAGCCAGCATCACTCTGACACCAAAACCAAACAAAGATGGAACAAAAACAGAAAATTACAAATCAATCTCCCTCATGAACATAGATGTAAAAATTCTCAACAAAATGTTGGCAAACACAATATAAGAATAGACTTCCAGTTAAGATGGCGGCATAGGTACCATGCCAAATCAGCCTGAGGGGAAAAAAGACCAAGAAAGCTCAGCAAAATACACACTTTTACTAAAACGTGAGGTGTATAGGAAATTGAAGCAGCAGCGGAGAAGTAGAAGAGATCCAGAGCATCCAGAGCCCACACAGGCTGGCAAAAGCGGCCCTGGCAGCTCTGCCAACCATGGCGGTGGCAGCACACCAGAAAGCGGCCAGTCTCGGCTCAAGCCACAGGAAAAGCCAGGTGCGGGAGCTTCCCCTCACACCGGCGCTCTCTGCAACTCAGGAAATGTGAAGGGAGAGTGGCAGTGAGCAACGGAGGAGCAGACCATGAAGTAGAAGAACACGTGGAACAGCGAGAGACCCAGAGCAGCTGCGGCTCCCTCTCCACTCTCACTGCCTGAGCCCAGCTCCAGCAAACAGAGCAGCAGTCCTGGGACCCGGCCATGCCATCTTGGGCCGATAGTGGGACCCAAGAATGAGCAGAGTTCAGCAGCAACATCAGCGGCTCCAGCACCATTAACAGCGGCCCCAGCAGCAGCAGATCCAGTAATGGCAGCAACGGCAGACCCAGCAGCAGCAGCTTCAGTGGCAGCAGTGGCAGTGGACCCAGCAGCAGCAGCTTCAGCAGCAGCAGTGGCTCCAAAAGTGGCAGCTACAGCATGAGCAGCAGCAGAGGCAGCAGCAGCAGTGGGCCCAGCAGCAGCAGCTTCAGCTGCTGACAGACCCAGCAGAGGCAGCTTTATCAGCAGCAGGGATGCTACAGGGCCACAGTTGCCAGGCTCTGTTTGCTCTGCAGGAAAAGCCAGTGCCCAGCTCCAGAAATCAGAACAGCAGCCCGAAGACCCAAGCACCAACTTGACTGAAACCAAAATCATCCAAGGTAACTGGGATTGCACCAGGGAAGGGTCTCACTTGGTCACAGACTGACTTGGATCCCTCAACAGACCAGAAATCTTAACCTCTTTGTTGACAGAGGATCTGGTTGTTATAATAAGTACTCTGGCATACATACTCAGGGCTGTTTTTGATTGAATGGGTACAGTGTTTAGTTAACTTTTAGAATCTACCTGTATTTTATTCCACTCAGCCTACTTGAATACTCCCATAGCAGGGAAACTCAACCCCTAGGAGCACCTTTATAGATACTCTGAGAGTCTTAAGAGCCACACCTAACACTTTAAGGTACTACCCTGAAAATATATAACATCAAATCAATTGATACAGCTAAGAATACCCAGCTAGCAAGAAAATACAAGCATTAACTTAATCCAAGATGCAAAAATATATACATTATAACACAAGAAACACTAAAAAGCAAGACAATATATATCCACCTAAAAGTATTAATGCATCAGAAATGACCTCCAGTGAGAATGAGTTAGAGGAAATGCCTGAGAAAGATTTCAAAAGAATGATTGTAAATATGTTCAAAGAACTCAGAGAACAAATCAAAGGAGTCAAAGAGGAACTTAAAGAGGAAATCAAAGGAATCAAAGAAGACGCAGAACACCAATTTCATGAAATAAAGAAGGCAATACAAGATACAAATAAGGAAATAGAAATAATAAAGAAAAACCAGTCAGAATTACTAGCAGTGAAGAACACAGTTAATGAAATAAAAAACTCTGCAGAAAATCTCACCAGTAGAATGAATGAAGGACAGGACAGAATATCTAAGCTAGAAGACCAGGTGGCAGATCTAATACAGTCCAAGAAAGAGAAAGACAAACTAATAGAAAAGTATGAATGGGAATTTCAAGATATTCATGACACTATGAAAAGATCTAATATTCAGGGCATAGTAGAAGGAGAAGAATCTCACTCCAAAGGCATAGTAAGCATCTTCAACAAAATCATAGCATAAAACTTCCCCCAAATTGGTAAAGAGTTGCCAGTGCAGATACTGGAAGCCTTTAGAACCCCAGCCAGACAAAACCTGGAAAGAAACTGTCCTCGCCATATTATAATCAAACTTCCAAACACACACACCAAAGAAAAAATATTGAAAGCAGTTAGAGAGAAAAATCAAGTTACCTACAAAAGCAAGCCCATCAGGATTACAACAGATTATTCAACACAAACTTTTAAACCCAGAAGGGCTTGGAGTGATATATTCCAAGTTCTGAAAGATAACAACTGTCAACCAAGGTTACTTTATCCTGCAAAGTTATCCATTCAAATAGACAGAGAAATAAGGACATTCCATGACAAAAGCAGGTTAAAGGAGTATTTGAAGACAAAACCAGATCTACAGAAAATACTTGATAGAATCCTCCATACTAAACAAAAGGAAAAGCACACATATAAGGAACCTAGAAAAAACAAGCAATACTCAAATACTAGTTAACACAAGAGAGCACAGGTAGAACCGGAAATGCAAAAAAAAAAAAAATGGCAAACATAAATACACACCTTTCAATAATAGCTCTTGATATCAATGGTCTCAATGCCCCAATGAAAAGACATAGGTTTGCAGACTGGGTTAAAAAGCAGGATCCTACAATTTGTTGTCTCCAAGAAACTTACCTTTCTACAAAGGATAGACATTATCTTAGGGTGAAAGGTTGGAAGACTGTGTTTCAAGCAAATGGGCCTAGAAAACAAGTAGGGGTAGCTATCCTAATATCTGACAAGGTAGACTTCAGTCCAACGTTAGTCAAAAAAGATAAGGAAGGTCACTTTATATTGATTAAGGGCACACTCCAACAGGAGGACATTACAATCCTAAACATATATGCACCTAACATGGGGGCTCCCAAATTCGTCAAACAAACACTATTAGAACTAAGGTCACAGATAACACCAAACACAGTGGTGGTGGGTGACTTTAACACCCCACTCTCATCAATTGACAGGTCATCCAGGGAAAGAATAAACAGAGAGGCATCTGGACTAAATGAGGTCATAGAATGAATGGACCTAACAGATATATACAGGACATTTCATCCAAAGGCTGCAGAATATACATTCTTTTCAGCAGCACATGGAACATTCTCTAAAATAGACCATATATTAGGACACAAAGCAAATCTTAACAAATTCAGGAAAATTGAAATAATTCCTTGCATTCTATCTGACCACAGTGGAATTAAACTACAAATCAGTAGCAAGAAAGGCTATAGAGCATACACAAAATCATGGAAACTAAACAATACACTACTAAATGATGAATGGGTCAATGAAGAAATCAAGAAGGAAATCAAAAAATTTATAGAGTCAAATGATAATGAGAACACAACATATCATAAATCTCTGGGACACAATGAAGGCAGTTCTAAGAGGTAAAGTTATGGCCTTAAGTGCTTATATTAAGAAATTAGAAAGGTTGCAAATAAACGACCTAATGCTTCACCTTAAAACCTTGGAAAAAAGAAGAACAAGGCAAACCAAAAATTAGTAGACGGGAAGAAATAATAAAGATTAGGGCAGAAATTAATGAAATAGAAACAGAATATAAGAATATATCAAAAAGATCATTCACCAAGTTGGCTTTATCCCAGAGATGCAGAAATGGTTCAACATACACAAATTGATAAATGTAATACCATATATAAATGGACTGAAAGACAAAAATCACTTGATCATCTCAATAGATGCAGAAAAGGTATTTGACAAAATCCAACATTCTTTCATAGTAAAAGTCCTACAGAAACTCGAATAGAAGGAACATATGTCAACATAATAAAGGTGATTTATGACAAACCTACAGCCAACGTAATACTAAATGGAGAAAAACTTGAATCTTTTCCACTAAAATCAGGAATAGGAAAAGGGTGTCCACTCCACTGTCCCCACTGTAATTTTATATAGTACTGAAAGTCTCAGCCATAGCAATAAGGCAAGCAACACACATAAAAGGGACATAAATTGGAAAAAAAGAAATCAAGTTATCATTATTTGCAGGTGATATGATTCTATACTTAAGAAACCCTAACGTCTGCAGCAGCAAACTGGTAGAGCTGATAAACACTTACAGCAATGTAGAAGGATAGAAAATAAACACACAGAAGTCAGTAGATTTTGTATATGCAAACACACAGAAGAAGAAATCAGAGAATCACTCCTGTGGTGGTTTGATTCAGGTATCCCCATAAACTTAGGTGTTCTGAATTCTAGGTTCCTGGCTGATGGAGATTTGGGGATTGACACCTCAGAAGGCAGTATACTGTTGGGGTGGGCTTATGGGTGTTATAGCCAGTTTCCCCATGCCAGTGTTTGGCACAGTCCCCTGTTGCTATTGTCTACCTTATGTTGGCCAGGGGGTGATGTCCACCCTCTGCTCATGCCATCATTTTCCCTTGCCATCATGGATCTTACTCTCAAGCCTGTAACCCAAAATAAACCTCTTTTTCTCACAAGCTGCTTTTGGTTTGGAGATTTCTACCAGCAATGCAAACCTAACTGCAACAACACCCATTCATAATTGCATTTTTAAAAAAAGTACCTTGGAGGACTTCTGGCCAAGATGGTGACCACCAGCTGCACTGCAGATCCCGGGAAAAGAAAGGCAAAACATTAAGGGTTCACTGGGCCTTTTAGGGGAGAGCAATCTCCAATAAATTGCCAGTGGGAGGGCACAGAGAGGGGAAAAACAGGGAATCACTGATCCCCTCACAGGCAGGTAGCCCACCCCTCCACCCAAGTAGCCACCATACCAAAGTACTGCCATGCGCCAAATGATCCCTGCGTGTGGAGGCTTAGACTGCTCCGCCCACTTGCCCATTTAGTGCTCTGGCCATGGCAGGTTCAGCGGGTCTAGACATAAACAGAGAATCATTGATTCCCTCCCCCAAGTAGCCGCCATATCCACAGCAGCGTCCCACGTGCCAATCAATCCCTGCCTGTGGAATCTTAGACTGCTCCACCCACTTGCTCTCTTACTGCACCTGCTTCTCCCTGTTCAATGAGTCTAGGCACACAGCAACTGCCACGCAAGCAGAGACTGTGTCTGTTGCTTGCGCCAGCTCAGGTGCCACCCCTGACTGGTCTGACGCATCAAAAGCATTATCTACCTGGACCAAGTGGGATTCATCCCAGGAACACAAGGGTGGTCCAACATATGGAAATCTGTCGATGTAATACACGACATAAACAAGCTTAAACATAAAAACCACATGATCATTTCAATAGGTGCAGAAAAGGCCTTTGACAAGATACAACATCACTTCATGATCAAAACATTGGAGATAATTGGCATAGTTGGTACATATCTTAACATAATAAAGGCAATATACAAAGCTACAAAGGCTCAAATATTAATTAATGGAGAGAGACTGGAGGAATTCCCATTAAGATCAGGAACAAGACAGGGTTGTCCTCTCTCACCTCTGCTTTTCAATATAATACTGGAAGTCCTAGTAAGCAATAAGACAGGAGAAGGAAATAAAAGGGATACAATTTGGAAAAGAAGAAGTTAAGTTAGCTCCATTTGCTGATGACATGATTGTATATGTAAGAGACCTGAGAGACTCCATCCCAAAACTCCTGAAGGTGATTAACTCCTATAGCAAAGTAGCAGGATACAAAATCAATGCACAAAAATCAGTAGCATTTTTATATGCAAATGACAAAGATACAGAGAAATAAATAAGGGACATAGTCCAATTTTCAATAGCAACAAAAAAAAATAAAATACCCTGGAATAATGTTAACCAAGGAAGTGAAAGATGTATAGAATGAAAACATAAAAACCCTCAAAAAAGAAATTGAGGAGGACTTGAGAAAATGGAAAGACCTCCCATGCTCCTGAATAGGTAGAATTAACATTGTGAAGATGAAAATCCTACCAAAGGCAATATATAGATTTAATGCAATTCCAATTAAAATCCCTATAGTGTCCTTCACAGACATAAAAAAAAATGATCTCAAATTTCATATGGAAAGGCAGAAGGCCTCGCATATCCAAACATATCCTCAGCAAAAGAAATACCTCTGGTGGCAAATACCTGATAAATACCTGATCTAAAGCTATATTACAAAGCCATAGTAATAAAAACAGCATGGTACTGGCATAAAATCAGAGGTATAAACCAATGGAATAGACTTGAGAACCTGGACTTTGGGTCAAGCAACTATAGCTACTTGATATTCGACAAAGGCCCTAACAATATAGGCTGGAAAAAAGACACCATCTTCAACAAATGGTGCTGGACAAACTGGATAACCATATGCAGGAAACTGAAACTTGACCCACACATTTCACCATGCACTACACTCAAATCCAAATGGATCAAAGACCTCAATATAAGATCAGAAACTTGAATAGTACTGGAAGAAAATTTAGGAAGTACTTTCCATGATATAGAAATGGAAAAAGACTTCCTGAACAAAACCCCTGTAGCTCACAATCTTAAACAGTCACTCAACCAATGGGATCATATGAAACTTAAGAGTCTCTTTACAGACAAGCATACAATAAATAGCCAAAGCCAATAGATTACCCACAGAAAGGGAGAAAATATTTGCAGGTTATCCAACTGATAGAGGCCTAATCTCTAGAATCTACAAAGAACTCAAAAATCTAAACAGTATGAAGTCAAACACCCCAATCACAAAATGAGGCAAAGAGATGAACAGGTAGTTCACAGAGGAAGAAATACAAATGACAACACACACTTAAGAAAATGTGCATCATCCCTAATCATCAGAGAAATGCAAATTAAAGCAACTATGAGATTCCACCTTACCCCAATAAGAATAGCAAACATCAAAAAATCAAATGAAAATAAATGCTGGAGAGGATGTGGAGAAGCAGGAACACTCATCCATTGTTGGTGGGAATGTAGGATGGTACAGCCACTTTGGAAAGCAATATGGAGACTCCTGAAAAAGTTGACTATAGAGATACCAACAGACCCAGTTATTCCCTTACTGGGCATCTACCATAAAACCTTCAAACCACAGGCCAGAGAGATTTGCTCAACCATGTTTGTAGCAGCTCAACTCATAATAGCTAAGAGCTGGAATCAACCCAGATGTCCATCACTAGAAGAATGAATAACTAAGATGTGGTATATCTACACAATGGAATTCTATACAACAGTAAGAATAAATGACACAAAGAAATTTGAGGAAAAATGGTTGAATCTGGAACAGATCATTCTCAGTGAACTTGCCCAATCACAGAAAAAAAAAAAAAATTGACACATAGTCTCACTCATCTACAGCACCTAACCTGAATCTACCCAAGATACCTTACATACCCAGCAAGTATTTCATGGACTAGACACTAGGATGGATGGGGAGGGAGGGGAGGGCATCAAAGGGGTGGGATACACTAATCTAGATCCAAATGGCAATGGTACCATAAAATTCTACGTCCTAAAAGGTAGGACAAATGGCTGAACTTTCACCAGGCCCTTACAGGTAACACCTGAACCACAGGACACTGGAGAGGGTAGGATTAAGTCTAACCTAAATCCTCTACATCTTCCCTCCCTCTCCCTCTCCTTCTCTCTCTCTCTCTCTCGCCTCTCTAACTCCTATATATTAGTTACCTTTTTCCCTCATTTTCTTAGGGGGCACTGACCTGTAACTCCCAGTACCAGCATGGGGCTATCACCCACAATGAGCTATTGATCAGAGAAACCTATAAGGTTTCCTAAAAGAATGACAGATTTCTATCTGAGTACTTGATGACCCACCAAAGGTTAGTGGTAAGACCCTATTGCTGAAGAGACCATATGCAGCTGACACATAAAATGGAACGGCATGGCTGGAAGCCAGGAGAGAGTCAGGCCCCAGACAGTCAGGTGTCTAGTGCCAGAAGGTGCTACATGGGCGACTGGGGGAAACGATGAATATCTGTCCAAGTAACTCATGGTCCAACCTATTAGCAGCAAATAACCTGTTGTGATGCCCACCCAAGTGTAAAAGTGGCACACAGCCATGGTGGGGAACTGCTCTTGATTCGGCTAACTGATCCCCTCAGTGGTATGAGACCCCTATCTGGAACTGGGAACCAAGTCAGAACCATATCCAAACATAAGCCCACTCTCCAATATCAAGTTTCCATCAATCATGGGGTACAAGTGGGCCTACACCTATTAAAGTCTCTATTAAAAAAGTAAGGTTTATTTCATTTGACCTGGTGCTAACTTACTCTCTGTTGGAGAATCTGCTTCTCTTTTTCAGATAGATGCAGATCCTAAGGAGAGAGCCACCCAATCATACCTCAAAAGGGCTCTGACTGAAACTAAGGAAAATTGGCAAAACAAGCAAGGGTGCTGTTTTCCTGATGAACCGGATACCAGCACAAGGGGGAAGGAGACCAACACAGAGAAAAATCAACACCTACAAAATCAGAGAGCCAGAGCCCCAGAGGCCCCCAACACCTCATCACTGAAGCAGACCAAAAATGAACCCAACATGGCTCAGGGAAATTTTGCGGAAGAGTGGGCAGAAAGAATGTCAGAGCCACATGTTGGGTCATGATATACAGAGACATTTATCATACCAATAATTGTGGGCTAACCCCACAATGCAGGACTCATATACCTCAACAAGGATGGGCCAATGAGGAGGGATGAGCCTAATAATGGTACCAAACTGCCTGTACTTGCAGAGTAAAAAACTAATAAAAAATATATTAAAAAAAAATCTGAGAGGGTATGAGTAACTCATATGGAAACCCATTATTTTTTGGACAACAGAACATCCAGAAGCCATAGATTGTTACTAGAAAGTTTTCAGTGCCAGGAATGAGAGATACTTTCCAGTGAGTTGTTGGCCAGTGAGGTCTCTAATGCCCCCAAAACATTACAGGCCATTGTTGAGGCTCCTGGTTGCCCACTAGGAATAGATGGTAAGACTCTAGTTGCTGAAGACTCCATATACTTGGGCTACAAGGTCACTGAGAAATTCTGCTGGACTTGAGCTGGAAACTTCCTCCATGTAGACTAGCTGACAGAAAGCTGGAAAAAGCTATGCTGCATGCAGTTCAGTGGCAGAAAGAGATATCACCAGTGGAGATACTCAACAGTGGACACTGCAAGCCTTGACTTTGGCCAACCAGGCCAAATGAGCCAACAGGTGCGATAGTGGCATGTCTCACTAATTGGACTAGAGGCCCACTCTACAGGAGAGAATACATGCCTGATACTGAAAACCTTTGACAGTGGTTGTCATCTGCCCTAGGGGTGTAATGTCAGCTGGTGTTTGGCTAAATGTATACAGTGTGCTCACCAAACTGCCCAGTAAGCACTTCTCTAAATGTTCACACCCATATATTAATGCTAATCTCACTTTTGGTTAGAGAAGCTCCTCTTTTAAGATAGCAGTGACCTTGGGATGACTCAGAAGGTACCACTATGCTAAAAAGAAGTGACAGAATTGACAGAGGAGTGTTCATCAATAAAATATCCCTATCACACCTACCAAGGATCAAGGTCTATTGAGAAAGAAGTGGCAGAAAGAATGTAAGAGCCAAAGGAAGGGACAGGCTCCTAAAATGTACTCCTCCAGGCACAAAAGGGCCTGGATATCCATGACCTCACAGTGCCTGACACTACCTACACAAGACCATCATAGTAAGAGGAAAGATGATAACATCAATATAAAAGAGAGACTAATTGAGATGGGGAAGAGGTCAGATGGAGAGTAGAGTTTCAAAGGGGAAAGCTGGGACAGGGAGGGAATTATCATGTGTTATTGTCTAAAATTATTGAAGTTTTCAATAAAAAAATTTTAAAAAAGAAAAAAATAGCCAAGTGTCATGGCACACTTCTATAATAGCTGCTCTTGGAAGGATAAGAAAGGAGAATTTTGTGTTTGAAACCAGCCGGTGATGTCATAAGAACTTATCTCAAAAACAAAAACTAAACAAATGAACAAAATGAATTTGCTTGGATTTTGTTCATCTAGCTATGGAATCTGTCATAACACTGCTCTTCTTGTAATATCATATGCCTATTGGCAGCTTCTGCACACTATGGCTGACAACACACTAACTGATCCATATGACTTTATGGAAGTTACAAACTTTCTCTTAGGTTCTACTTGTGGAAAACAGCGGTGCAATTTCATAGGATTTCTAAAAGATTGCATGTGCTAATCAAGTACTTTGGTGCTTATGGAATATTACTCAGTATTGATGTTGTGATGGTGGTTGTTACTATGACTGTATGAAACATCATATTTTTCACATTTAGAGAAATCTATGAAAGCATACAAATATTAAACTTAGAAAGACTAACTTGAAATTTAAAACTTCTAATATTCAAAATAATGATATTTCAATCAATCCCACTAAAGTTTCACTAACCTTCCATGTACAACCATTTTGATCACAGACCTTGTCCACAGCATTATATTTTAGTGTGGA
Source organism: Jaculus jaculus (assembly GCF_020740685.1). Classification (NCBI taxonomy): domain Eukaryota; kingdom Metazoa; phylum Chordata; class Mammalia; order Rodentia; family Dipodidae; genus Jaculus; species Jaculus jaculus. Next base: position 54,982,735 of record NC_059116.1, on the reverse strand, counting down.
TAGATCATATTAATTTAATTTTAAATATCTGATATTTTTCAAAATAAGATTCTTTTAATTAATCAAATTCATTTTAGGAGCTTGTATTTTTGACACACTATTGTTGGAAGCAGCAATCTCTATGGGTCTCAGCATGCCGTTTTCATATATGCTAAGAATGAAAAGTCCTGGCTACTTTTTCTGAAGGCCATTTCTCAGTTATGTTTTCAGGAATCAATCTAACAGGATGAAGTGGTGCTTTTGTTGTAATTACCTTTCTCATTTCTATAACAAAACACCCAGCCCAAAGCAGCTATGGGAGGGAATGGTTTATTTCATGCTCACAGTTTGGAGGGGAAGCTTCACCAGGGTGGAGGAGCTTCAACATGCATCTGCAGCAGAGAGAGAACACCGAGCACAAGCTGGCTCTGGACACACAATATGGCTAGACTTCCCAAACCGAAGGTCTGCCCTGATTGGCACACTTCTTCCAGCAGGGCTTCATCTCCCAAAGACTCCACCAGCTGGGGACTGAGCAGGAAATTTAATCAAAAATACCTGAGTCACGAGACGTGGTGGCGCATGCCTTTAATCCCAGCACTCGGGAGGCAGAGGTAGGAGGATCGCCATGAGTTCAAGGCCACCCTTAGACTACAGAGTGAATTCCAGGGCATCCTGAGCTACTGTGAGACCCTACCTCAAAAGAAAAAAAATACATAAATACCTCAGTCTTTTTTGGGGGGGGGCATTTATATTCAAACCACCAGTCTTCCTCTGGCCAGGAATAAGACTTGATACTTCTTATATAAAAATGACAACTCGCCGGGCATGGTGGCACATGCCTTTAATCCCAGCACTCGGGAGGCAGAGGTAGGAGGCTAGCCATGAGTTCAAGGCCACCCTGAGACTCCATAGTGAATTCCAGGTCAGTCTGGGTCAGAATGAGACCCTACCTCAAAAAAACAAAAAAAAAAAAAACAAAAAAAAAAGACAACTCCCCAGGCTCTGGGATACTCTCTGTTGCAGTCTGGTTCGCATTGCTGGTAGAAATCACCCAACCAAGAGTAGCTTCTGGGAAAAAGAGGTTTATTTGGCTTACAGGCTCGAGGGGAAGCTCCATGATGGCAGGGGAAAACGATGGCATGAGCAGAGGGTGGACATCACCCCCTGGCCAACAGAAGATGGACCACAGCAACAGGAGGGTGTGCCAAACACTGGCAAGGGGAAACTGGCTATAAAGCCCATAAGCCCGCCCCCAATGATACACTCCCTCCAGGAGGCATTAATTCCCAAATATCCATCAGCTGGGAACCTAGCATTCAGAACACCTAGGTTTATGGGGGACACCTGAATCAAACCACCACATTCCGCCCCTGGCCCCCATAAACTGATATCCATGCATGATGTAAAATGTAATGCATTCAGTCTGACTTTAAAAGTCCCCATAGTTTTTATCAATCTCAATGATGTTCATACATCCCCATAGTTCAAGATCTTTTAACTGAGCCATAATACCAAAATATAACCTCAAAAAAACCCAGAATGGCACAGAATAAATATTCACACTGCAAAAGATGGCATTGGGCATAGCAAAGAAACATTCAACCAATACAAAATTTAAAACAACCAGGGCAAACATCAAACTCTGTAGCTTCAAGTCCAGCAACTCTAGCCAGTGACAAATCTTCAAGTCCGATAATTCTAACCAGCAACAAGTCTCTGGCATTCCAATTCCGCCCCTCCAGCTAGGCTACTCACAGTCCTGGGAAACTTCATCGGGGCCGGCAGCTCCTCGGCAGCCATCTCATGGTCCCGGCATCTCCACTGGGTCTCCACTGCAAGCCACGGTTCATCCTCATGGCCCCATGGGGTCTCTATGCAGGCAACCAGCGCGTCGGCGGGCGGGCAGCTGCAGCGTCCCGCGGTGCCGCCCGCCGGGGCCGCAAACCTGCTTCACACTGCCCATGGCCATTTCCAAAACACAAGACCGTGTTGCAAACTCAATGACCCTCTTTCCAGCATTTCTTATACTCCACAATACCAGGTAGGGTGCCAATTTGTTAATCCAGGGGGGATTAAAGCAGACTTTGAAGAACAGGACACTCCTTGAGCACTCAGACCCCTTCAAAAGAGTTGACATTCTTCTTGTTGCCCCAGCGCAGGTCAGCTAGCCCAGTCTCAAAGGTTGTAATCTCTCAGTTGCAGCTGAACGGGCAGCAGTTCACCCAAAGATGTTCCTGTCTGTGCCATATCCCTCTGCACACACCAGTTCACTTCTACGCTAAGCAACCCTGCACAACTTCTCAGGACACGGGCACAAGAGCAAGCTTCTCACACAAACTGCTAGCCCAGTCCAGGCACAGCTCTTTCTCACCTTCATAAGCCAAACCTCACAGTCCATAGTTCTTACTGCATTCAGGTCTTGGAGCTCAGACCAGAATAGTCCTTTAAGCTGTACTTATAGCACTGCAAGGCATCTCTTAGGCCAAGGTTTCAACTCCTTCCACATTCCCCTTGAAAATCAGCTCCAAAAGGCCGAAGCCACATAGTCAGGTGTCTATCAGCAACTCCACTTCTGGTACCACTTTACTGTTGCAGTCTGGTTCGCATTGCTTGTAGAAATCACCCAACCAAGAGTAGCTTCTGGGAAAAAGAGGTTTATTTGGCTTACAGGCTCGAGGGGAAGCTCCACGATGGCAGGGGAAAACGATGGCATGAGCAGAGGGTGGACATCACCCCCTGGCCAACAGAAGATGGACCACAGCAACAGGAGGGTGTGCCAAACACTGGCAAGGGGAAACTGGCTATAAAGCCCATAAGCCCGCCCCCAATGATACACTCCCTCCAGGAGGCATTAATTCCCAAATATCCATCAGCTGGGAACCTAGCATTCAGAACACCTAGGTTTATGGGGGACACCTGAATCAAACCACCACATTCTCCTTAAGTGTAACTCATTGTGTGTATAGGTACCTATGCTTCCGTGTGCCCCCCATAAAAGTTGGGGGCTATAGAAATGTCAATATAAATGAACATGAAGCTTGAGATGCTGCTTGTTTGATAAAATCATTGTTTTCTAGACCTAGAATTTTCTGTTTTCTGTCAGGATCCATGAGGCCATCACAAGAAAACTTGTCAGCTCCTTAGTAGGGTAAGATCTCAAATACTGTCCTGTTCTTGAAAGCATCTGACTCAGAAAATCCTCTGTAAAGTGTTTATAAGCAGGTATGGTGGCACACCTTTAATCTCAGCACTTAGAGGGCAAAGCATAAGAATCATTATTTTGAGTCCATCCTGGGGCACACAGTGAATTATGAACACCTTTTTAAAGAACAAGTTACATTAGCAGAAAGAATCATTAATATGAAGGCTTTGACTACCTAAAATCTATAGCCAGCTTTGAAAATTATTTGTGAGAAAAACACTAAATTACAATTATTATGTTGAAATTAACTAAATTAGACTGCACAATGAAAGTGAATAAATTATCGGATCAAAATTAAACATATTTCCAATGTTTATGAAAACTTTAGGAGACAAGTGCCTCCTATATAGTTTTCTAGGATGACAACCATTATTGATGTCAAATTGTACATGCAGGGCTGAGATTTCTCAGTACTGAAAAGTGCTTGTGTTACAAGCCTGCTTACTTGAGCTTGAATCTCTAGCGCTCATGTAAATCTGGACACAAAGTGATGCATTGAATCATTGAGAAGAATAAAGGTTCATTTTTGGGGCATTCTTACTATGAATTCATGCCCTGAGTCTGGTTGTGAAGAAACATATAAATTCAGATAGAGCTTGTTATCCTACAGAATGTAAAGGTCAGGCTTTATAAAAATTTCATGGACAGAAAAGACTGAGATTGCTCAAGGAGCTCCTCCAGATTAAATGTGTCATATGACCTCATGGGAAGGTATGCCAATTGACTGATTAAAAAAATTCAATCCAGGGCTGGAGAGATGGCTTAGCGGTTAAGTGCTTGCCTGTGAAGCCTAAGGACCCCCGTTCAAGGCTTGGTTCCCCAGGTCCCACGTTAGCCAGATGCACAAGGGGGCGCAGGCGTGTGGAGTTCGTTTGCAGAGGCTGGAAGCCCTGGCGTGCCCATTCTCTCTATCTCCCTCTATCTGTCTTTCTCTCTGTGTCTGTCGCTCTCAAATAAAAAAAAAAATAATTTAAAAAAAAAAACAAAACTCAATCCAGAAGTAATCCAGAATTAGAAGGTTCTTTGACTGAACAGAACTTGAAGCAAAACCTCCACTTGCCTATTTTTCCTAGATAAAGGGCCAGGAATATATATCTATATTACTTTATGGGCAGTCACTAATGGGCTAGCTTGAAAATCAGAAAGCTGGAAGGAACAGGGCAAAAAAATTATGATAAAAAATTATCTAGGGAAGAATGGGCACAGAAATATCTCCATGATCTTGTGCACCACGCTCGTTGTGATTTGAATCAAATGTCCCCCGTAAACTTATGTGTTCTGAATGCATCCCTAGCTGATAGTAACTTGGAGCCTTGCTGAGGGAGTGTGTTGCTATGGGGTACCTCAAGATTTACTAGTGCCTATATTTACAGTTACTTTGGCTCACTCTCCTCTGTTCACATGATGTTGGCCAGAAGGTGATGTCCAGCCTTTGCTCTACCATCATTTCTCTGACAATATGCAGGCAAAATAAGTACTTTCCTTCCATCAGCTACTTTGGGTCAAGTACTTTGTGCCAGCATGAGAAAGTAACTGTAACAAAAAATTGGTACCAGAAGTAGAGTTGTTGCTATGAGAAACATGAATGTGTGGTTTTTGGTCTTTTGGAACTGATTTGCCAGAGGAAGGTGAGATCATTTAAAACCTTGGCTTAAGAGGTGCCATGAAGTGCTGCCCAGGGTTTGATGGACCATTCTGGTTAGAGTTTTGAAAGACCTAAATGCATAAAGAAGGCTTGGCTTATGGGGAGAATCAAGAGTCTGGACTGGAATAGAGGTAGTTAGTGTGAGAGGCTTACTGCATTCTTCTCATGTCCTTAGAGGTTGTGTAGGGTTGTGTTGTATAGAAATGAACAGGTATGAGCAGAAGGATATGACACTGAAAGAAATGAAAATTTCAGGCTGGAGACAGTGCCCTTCAGCTACAATTGAAAGATTAGCAGAAAGATTGAGATTGGGCCAGCTGATCTGCACTGGGACAGCAGAAAGAATGCTGACTCTTGAAAGTAAGAGGCCTGGATACTAAAGGAGTGTTTTACTCTTCAAAGTAGACTTTATTCTCCCCTGGATTAACACATTTGGTTGCATACCTGGTACTATGAGAGTATAACAAATGCAGGAAAGAAAGGGTCATTGGATTTGCAATGCAATTTGTTTTTTGGAAATAGCCACTGGAAATATGAGGTAGGGTTGTTAGAATTCCAGTGTGGAGACCTGATAGAGGCCAAGGATGAACTTAGGGCTGCAGAAGAGACCCTAGGACTTTTGAAAACTATCAGTACTGTAGGATGGGTGCCAAGAGAGCTTCTTTCTTCGCTACAGGGCCTTTTCCCACTGCATATCAACTCACATTAATGCATCACTTTGTGCAACTGGCTTTACATTGATATTGGTGAACCAAACTTGGTTCATAAGGCTTTGCAAGCAAGTGCCTTTAACCACTGAGCCATCTCGCCAGCCCCTACCCCATTTCTTTATATTCTATACCACTGCACACTTAATAAACCTTGGTGATTTATCACTCCACTTTAGAAATGCAACCCATTTCACCTTCCTCACTGCTAAGTGACTCCTTTTCACTATTCCTTTGTCATAAAACATGAATTTTTAAAAATATTTTTTATTATTTATTTATCTGAGAGCGACAGACAGAGAGAGGAAGAGGCAGAGAGAGAGAAAGAATGGGTGCGCCAGGGCCTCCAGCCACTGCAAACGAACTCCAGATGCGTGCACCCCCTTGTGCATCTGGCTAACATGGGTCCTGGGGAATCGAGCCTTGAACTAGGGTCCTTAGGCCTCACAGGCAAGCGCTAAATCACTAAGCCATCTCTCCAGCCAAAAACATGAATATTTATGTTCTTCCTACTGTAAGTGGTAGGTTTATGGAGTATAGACAATTTGACTTATCGATGTATTTTCTTTCCAGGATATGATTTAGAAACTGAGAATGATAATTTTGGTTATTCTTTTTGCTGCCATAATATTACAGTACAATATTTTACCATCAAGTCCCCCAATTTTTATAGATTCATCCTCTGAAGTACCTATGTACTGAGTACTTAACTTGCCTCACAGGCTGTGTGTTAAAATATACACATTAACTCACACCTTTATTTTATTTTATTTTTTTGTTTCTCAATGTATTATCTCACTGTAGTCCAGGCTGAGATGAAATTCATTATGTAGTCTCAGGTTGGCCTCAAACTCACAGTGATCCTCCTACCTCAGCCACAAGAACTGGGATTAAAGGCATGTGCCACCACACCTGGCTAACTCACATTTTTTCTCTTCCAGTAATCTTCCAACAACTTGAGACCCTGATATTTACTCTCTTGTTTTAGAGGTATGGAAATTGAGGTTCAAAGAAAATAAATAACTCGGGCTGGAGAGATTGCTTAGCAGTTAAAGCACTTTCCTGCAAAGCCAAAGTACCCTAGTTCAAATCCTCCAAGACCTATGTAAGGCAGATGCACAGGGTGGCACATGTATGTGGAATGTTTCCAGTGGCTAGAGGCCATGTCATGCCTGTTCTCTTCCTCTCCCTCTCTCTCTCTCTCTCTCTCCCCCTCCCTTTTTCAAATAAATAAATAAAAATAAAAAATACTTTTAAAAAGAAAATAAATAACTAATCTAAACTGTCTGGAGGTACAAATTCCTCCTTTGAATCCCTAGCACAGACAGATTCATGACTCTTTTCAGCACTCCAAACTTGTTATGTGAATGATTCAGAAATATCTGTTTCCTTTGGAATCCAATGAAGGTTCATACTTCATCTTCTCTTCAAGTACAACATATCTCTAATTTTAGATGATAATTTCACTGCCTAGAATGGAAATCCATATCACAAGAAATTAGCTAAGTGGTTCCTACACAGTCCTTATGCAACCTTTGACTAATAGGTTGGCTACTTTGAATCAAAACATAGTATTGGGATGATAACCATTATTAAAAAAATAAATTAGATTCAAAATCAGCATGTTAACTTATTATAAGAAACAGACTTATGAGTAGTTAATAGTAGAATGCAACTCTTCCCACTGAATCCTAATGGTAACAAGTGCTCATTAATGAATTAGTAAATGAAGATGACATGAGATGTACTAATTTTTTACTGTGATGTACTCTTTAGTGTGGTTTAGGGAACATATTATTTTCTTTCTTTTTTCAAAGATCTGTGTGTATACTTACTTCCTGATTGATCTCAACAAATCTCATACTTAATGTATCTCACCATCTTTGTGTGAATTATTCACAAGTTGATATATCAACCTCACTCTCTCTTCTGAAGTTTAGACCTTTTTTACAGCTGTATCATTTTTAATTGATTATAAACTTTTTCCTTTTAAAAATAATTTTATTGGAAACTTTACTATATGAACATACTACAACTTGGTCATATTCCCAGTAGGTTAAACTTTTTTGCCCTATATCCTCTGCCTCCATTGCAATGAGAGGACTCCTTAGTGGGGGTATCAGTAATCACTGTGAGGTTCTGAATGCACCAGTGGGTTCTTGTGGGAAGAACAATGCCTCATAGTATATCTTCCCATCCTGTGGCTCTTAAATTATTTTTCCCCCTCTTCTCCAGTGTTCCATGAGCCTTGGAGAGTGTGTTAGAAGTCACCTTTAGTATTGAGCTCTTGACATCCTCTCATTTTTTTTTATTTTTTTATTTATTTTTTATTTATTTATTTGAGAGCGACAGACACAGAGAGAAAGACAGATAGAGGGAAGGAGAGAGAATGGGCGCGCCAGGGCTTCCAGCCTCTGCAAACGAACTCCAGACGCATGCGCCCCCTTGTGCATCTGGCTAACGTGGGTCCTGGGGAACCGAGCCTCGAACCACGGTCTTCAGGCTTCACAGGCAAGCGCTTAACCGCTAAGCCATCTCTCCAGCCCCTCTCATTTTATGCTTGATGACTTTTGAGTCTACTCAATATCTACTGCTATCTCCATGAAGAATATTCTCTGGCTAATAGTAGAAACAGCACTCATATTTAATCAACAACTTCCTTCCTCTGTAATGCTTCCTGGGCCCTTGTGGATGTGATAGACATGACTCATCCAGGGCAAGGAACTATGTTTTCTCTTCTTGTTTTGATGGGTCTTGGGTCTCCAAGGTATTTGCCATTATCTATTAAAAAGTAGGTTCTCTAACTGTGAGAGAAGCATTGATCAAAGGGGATAAATACATACATCTAGAAGACTTTTGATGGGCATGAATCAGCCTCTGGAGATGGGAGTCTATGCCTCAGCATATTTCCACACATCCTGTGGCTCTTACACACACACACACACACACACACACACACACACACACACACACACACACTCTTTCTCTCTCTTTCCCCCCACCCCTTCCAAAATGATCCCTGAGCCATGGAGGGCCTATTGGGAGTCTGATTTGGTGTTGAGTTGTCTGTAACCTCTGGATTTCTGCTTCAGTGGATTTCACTTAATTGCAGTGTTTGTTATATTTTTCCTGGTGATGGTTGTCAGGCTAGCAGTGGGAATCATACTCATGTTTCTGCTTTCTCTTCAAATTTTGAGGCCCAGCAGATGTGTCTTCTGGTAAGCAGTGTGCTACCTTTCCTTATTGTATTGTTGGATCATGGATCTCCCCAGTATTTGCTATCTGTAAAACAAAGCAGATTTTCCAACCAAGAGCAAGAGCAGCTTTTTTTTTTTTTTCCAAGGTAAGATCTCACTGTAGCCCAGGCTGACCTGGAATTCACTATGGAGTCTCAGGGTGGCCTCGAACTCACAGCAATCCTCCTACCTCTGCTTCCCTAGTGCTGGGATTAAAGGTGTGCACAACCACACTTGGCTTGAGAGCAGCCTTTATTAAGGGAATATGTATAGTTATTTGAGAGACTTTTTGATGTATATGCCCACTCTTCTTATACATAGAGCGATGAAATCTTCTCTGGAGTCTATGAGTTTCACAGCCATGGGGTTCTGATTTTGTTTCCAGTACAAGATATGAGTTCATTCCCACTTAGCAGGCCAATGACTAATCAAAGAGCATTTTGTTACCTGCAAAGACTGTGTGTCTCTATTGCACAGATGTATACTTAATGTCTGGCTGGTTGATTGCATAGCTTGCGGATTCCCCTGTTTAATCACACTGTTGGTGGCCAGTATTCCCCAGCAGCTCCTATAGTACTTTCCAGCACCATGTGGGCTTGCCAGGAGAGAGCTGGCTTCCTTCTCAGTTCCTACGTTGGACAGCAGGTTGTTGTGTCTTCACCACCACAGGTCTTACCTTTTAGCTCTGACAGGTGGTAACTAAGTGTTTTGTCACTAGCCTGCATTGTTTTGTAGACCTCATGGTTCATCCTGATGAACAGCTCACTGTGAGGGACAACCCAATTCTGGTTCTAGGATTTACTAGCCAGAGCCAATAGTTTTAGGATTAAGCTCTCCACCTACTTCTGGGCACTTCTGTTCTGACTGCTCCCCCACCCCCTATATTGGGGGGTATGTCTTTTAGAATAGTATCTAGGAGGAAAGTTTCTATGGTGATTTATGTCATTCTTAAAAGTTTTGTTTAATTTCCCAATCTACACTCCTTTCCTGCTGCCCCATCAAGGTCTTCCCACCCTATAAATTCTTTCCCTCTTCTAGTCTGTCAGATGTCCAATCCTCTCTTCCCTCCCTATTTCCATTTTTTTCCTGCTCTAATTTCAGTTCTATGCCCATATTATGATGCATACTACCTTCTACATTTAACTCCAGTTGATCCCAGTTAGGAACTGAATATGAGACAGCATAGGCAGTGCTGGTCTTTCTGAGCCTCTGTGAGCTCACTTAGAAAGATTTTTTTTCCCCAAGTCCATCCATTTTCCTTTAAATTTCATTATTTCATTTTTCCTTACTACTATGTAGAATTCCATTGTATATGTACTGTATCTTCATTCTCCATTCATCAGTTGATAGACATCTGAGCTGATTTCAGTTCCTAGATATTGTGAATAGAGCAGCAACAAACATTTGTGAGCAAGCATCTCTGTAGTAAAGAGGGGAGTCTTTAGGATATATGCCTAGGAGTCATATAGCTGGATCAAATGGTAGATCTATTTTCATCACTTTGGGGAGTTTCCATACTGATTTCCATAGTAGTTTTACAAGTTTCTACTTCCACTAGCAGTGCATAAGGGTTCCGCTTTCTGACAGCATCATCAACATTTGTTGTCATTCATTTTTTTTTTTTTGATGAGATCTATTCTGACTATTGTGAAATGGAACCTCAAATTAGTTTTAATTTGCATTTCCTTGATGACTATAAAGATGTTCAACATCTCTTTAAGTATTGGCCATTTGTAATTCTTCCTTTGCAAATTGTCTGTTCAGGTCTCTGCCCCATTTTTTTTTTAATTTTTATTTATTTATTTATTTGAGAGCGACAGACACAGAGAGAAAGACAGGTAGAGGGAGAGAGAGAGAGAATGGGCGCGCCAGGGCTTCCAGCCTCTGCAAACGAACTCCAGACACGTGCACCCCCTTGTGCATCTGGCTAATATGGGACCTGGGGAACCGAGCCTCGAACCGGGGTCCTTAGGCTTCACAGGCAAGCGCTTAACCGCTAAGCCATCTCTCCAGCCCCCATTTTTTGATTGGATTGTTTCATTTTTTATTGCTTAATTTTTTGAGTTCTTTGTAAATTCTAGATATAACTGGTAAAAATTTCCTCCCATTGTGTAGGCTGTCTATTTGCTGTGTTGATGATTTGCCTGTCTATACAATAGCTTTTTAGTTTAATCCCACTGGTTGAGTTTGTCTAATTTCTTGGGCTACTGGGGTCTTATTCAAAGAGTTTTCCTCAAACCTATATCGTGGAGTGTTTTCCCTATTTTTTTCTTCAAATTATTTTAGAGTTTCAGGTTTTATACTGAGGACCTTAATCCATTTGGAGTTGATTTTTGTGCAGGGTGAGAGATGTGGGTCTAAATTCATCCTTCTACATGTGGTTATCTAATTTCTCCCACACCATTTGTTGAAAATGTTTTCTTTTCTCCAGTGCACAGCATTGGACACTTTGTCAAAGGTCAAGTAGCTGTAGTTACCTAAACTTAGACTTGGATATTCTATTCTATTCCATTAATCTAAATACCTGTTTTTGTACTAGTACCATGCTGTTTTTATTACTATGGCTTTGGGAAGAGAGTGAGAGAAAGAAATATGAGCACACCAGGGCCTCTTACTATTAGAAACTCCAGATGCATGCAGCACTTTGTGCATCTGGCTTTACGCAGGTATTGGGGAATTGAACGTAGGCCATTAGACTCTGCAAGTAAGCACTTTTAACTGCTGAGCCATCTTCCTAGCCTGCTCTGTAGTAAATCTTGAAATTAGGTATCAGGTGACCCAGGGGTATAGCTTTTGCTGAGGAAATTTTGGGATATGTGAGGCTATCTATGGTTCCATGTGAATTTTAACACTATTTGTGTAGCTCTGAAGAATGTTGGGAATTTTATTGAAATTGCCTCTTTATTCTTCTGTTTTTGGCATGGCTCCCATTCTATCATCTTAACCGGAAGCCTTTCTCTCTTTTTAAGAAAGTTATATGTTTAATTAGGTAATTAAATAGTCTTGTATAGTACATATTCATACTGTCTTTAGTTTTGTGTATCCCTGCCTCCACCTCTCCCTTTGTTTATGCAGTCCTCCATAGATCTTTACCCCCTTGTGTTCAGTCCCTCTGCTTGCCTGTTTATTCTCCTTTCCACTACTCCTCTCTCAAAGCCTAATTCAACCTTTCTAACAAGTAATACAAATGCTTCAACTTACAAAAAAAAAAACCTATGCTCTGTTAGAATCCACATTTCAGAGAGCACACATGGCATTTGTCTTTCTGATCCTGGATTACTATACTTAGTATGATTTTTTTCTAGGTCTATCAATTTTCCTGTGAATTTTATAATTTCATTTTTCCTTATCACTGAGTAGATTTTCAGTGTGTATGTGTACCAACTTTTCATTCTCAGTTCATCAGTTGATGGGCACTTGGTCTGATTCCATTTCCTAAATATTGTGAATACAGCAATGATAAACATGGCTGACTATATCTATAGTAAACTGTGGAGTCTTTATGCCCAAGAGTGATATAACTGAGTCAAATAGAAGATCTATTTTTAGACTTTTTTTTTTTTTTTTGGCTGTTTGAGGTAGGGTCTCACTCTAGCCCAGGCTGACCTAGAATTCACTATGTATACTCGAACTCACAGCAATCCTCATACCTCTGCCTCCTGAGTGCTGGGATTAAAGGCATCCACCACCACACCTGCTATTTTTAGACTTTTGAGAAACTTCCTTATTGATTTCCATATAGTAACTATACAAGTTTACACTTCCACCAATGATGAATGAGGATTCTTCTTTCTCCACACCCTCACCAGTATTTGTGGTCCTTTGATGTATTTATTTATTTATTTGAGAGAGAGACCATGATAGAGAGAGAGACAGATGTATATAGAGAGACATAATGGGCATGCCAGGGCATCCAGCCACTGCAAATGAACTCCAGACACATATGCCACTTTGTGCATCTGGCTTTATGTGGGTACTGGGGAATAAGCACTAAGCCATCTCTCCAGCCCTGCATAACCATTCTGACTGGACTTTCAAAGCAGTTCTAATTTTTATTTCCCTGATGGCTAAAGATGTTGAAAATTTTTAAAGATATTTTTTGCCCATTTGTATTTCTCTTTTGGAGAACTCTCGGTTCAGTTCTCTACCCCAATTTTTTTTTTTTTTTTTGAGTGGGTTGACTGATTTTTTTCATGTGAGTTTTTTGAGTTCTTCATATTTTTTTGATAATAAACCTTTGTCACATATATAGCTGGTGCAAATTTTATGACTCTGTTGGTTGTCTGTTGATGGTTTGTTCAGCTGTACAATAACTATTTAGTTTCATGAGACCCCAAAGATTGAGTGTTTGTCTGATTCCCTGAACTACTGGAGTCTTATTCAGAAAGCATGGCATGAGATGGACTTTCAAAGCAGTTCTGATTTTTTTTTCATTTATTTTTATCTACTTATTTGAGAGCAACAGACAGAGAAAGAAAGAGGCAGCTAGATATATATATAGAGAGAGAGAATGGGCGCGCCAGGGCCTCCAGCCACTGCAAATGAACTCCAGGCGCGTGCGCCCCCTTGTGCATATGGCTAACGTGGGTCCTGGGGAATCGAGCCTTGAACCAGGGTCCTTAGGCTTCATAGGCAAGTGCTTAACCGCTAAACCATCTCTCCAACCCTCAGTTCTAATTTTTATTAGAAATTAATAGAGTGTTCTTCCTACATTTTCTTCTACTCATTTCATAGTTTAAGGTCTTATGTTGAGAGACTTACTCCATTTGGAGTTGATTTATGTGTAGGTTGAGAGAAAAGTGTCTAGAGTCATTCTTCCACATGTATTTATTGTTTCTCCAGCACCATTTTCTGAAAATGCTGTATTTTCTCCTGTGTTCCCTTAATTAATGGAGTTTTCTTGCCCTCTTTTGATTGCATTTGGTTTACAGTCAATTTTTCAGTTATTGGTATAGCCACATCTGCTTGTTTCCTGTTACAATTTATTTGAAATACCTTTTTCCATCCTTTGATCATAAAGTGGCATCTGTCTTATGGTGGTTTGAATAATATGGCCCCAGTAAACTCATGTGTACTGAATACTTGCTCTCCAGCTGGTGGTAGTTTGTGAGATGGAGCCTTGTTTAGGAGTGGCTGGGGGTGGAATTTGAGGTTTATTAGCCCTAGCTTGCCAGTGTTACTTTGATTCAGTCTCTTGCTGCTGTTGTTCACCTGATGTTGGCAAAGCTTCAGATCCCCAGATGTCAGTACTCCAGCCTCTCCCACTCAGAAGGGTGGATTAGTCCAGACCCCAAGCACTTTGGGTGAAGAAAAATTGTTATGGACACCAGTAGTTCCTTGGTTAAGCCCATGTTTATTAGTAGAGGAAAGTCTGTCTGATTCTTGAATCTGGCTGGAAATTTTTGTTAGGGACTACTTCACTGTGGAGAATATCCAAGAGAGAAAGTGATTTCTGAAAAACAAGTTGGCCAGTGCACCTCTAGTGTTTGCCAGAACCTGGCTGCATGAGCTTTACATAGCCACTTTAAAATCTGGGCCTGTGTGTACTCTGCCTCACTTCAGCAATCACACCTATTTATTAAAGTGGACGTGGGGAGGCTGAACTGGGCAGAATTGTGTCATTGGATCAGACCCACCAAGGGGTTAGCTCATCTGTTGCCCCTGTCACTATTGAGCAACCTCCTTATAGGGCTTGCCTCAGAATAGCTGCTGGTTCATGAAGCCTCCATCTTAGAGAATTGCTACCTCAATAGCTGTTAAGTACTGCTGGGTACTCAACGAGTTTTGAAAAAAAAATTTTAATGAAGAAAAATACATTTTCCTTAAAATGTCAGTTCTACATTACCCAAATAAACAAAACTTGAGCATAAAGGTCAAAGAAAGATTATGAGAGGGAGGAACAAAAAACAAGGACTATGAAATAACTGTTGTCAAGTCATATGGCCCGCTAGGCTTGCATGTGTTTGAGAGTGCTCAAGCCTCTGGAAAATTCACTTGAAACACCAAGGCAATGTCATATGGAGTTGGGGGGTGGTCATTGAAGATGATTATGTCAGTAAGGGGGCCCCTCTTGAATAGGAACATGCCTTTATAAAAGCCAGGTGTGTGGGAGGTATGAGATGGAGAGAATAGGAGGATTGGAGAAAGTTCCTCTGACCCTTTTGCCATGGGGGATCTACCCACATGGTGCTATTTATGAGGAAGAGGTCCTCACCAGACACCAAATGTACCCAGCTATTGGTTGGTCTTATCATTTAGAACTAGGAAGGAGAAATTAGTTGTTTAGCATCTATGGTATTTTACTAAAGCAGCCAACTAAGAGAGAGACCTCCTACCGTTTCTGATACACCTATCAAAATGTTACCAAGTTGAACACATTTAATATGCCTTAAGATCTATGGAGTAGATATCACTTGTTTTTGTTTGCCAGCTATGGTACCAACCGTGGTAGACAGAAGTTAAAAAAATATCACCTAATGTGGGGATCCTGGGGGAGTATAGGCAGAACTGGAACCCAGACCCTAGAGTGTACACTTAGGAAATCAAAAACAAGGATACTGAGAAGTCGAGGCTGGGAGGCCAGCTCCTGGGTGTCTTGGCCACAAAGGGACTAGTCACCTGGAGCTGAACTGAAATTGGTTGATAGCTGCCTGGAGGTGGTCAAGGATCTTCCGGCAACCCTGTGTTTCAGTCCCATCCTCTAGGCTCTGGGCCTCTGCCTCAGCCATCCGTGTCCAGCGCTGGGCTCTCTGAGGGCCTGCTTCCGGGGTGGGGTGTGTGGAGACCTTCAACTTCCGTTGCCATGGCAGCTACTAGAGAATTGGAGAAGGCCAAATTGAGGGGCGGGGCAGGAGCACGGCCTTCAGTAGGGCACACCTCCACTGGCCCAGTCCTCTCTTCCCCACCAAGCACTTGCCTTCCCGTGCTGCCCACATGTCCCCAAGCAAACCTGGACGCCTATATTAACTTTCTTTGTTTCCTTTTCTCCTAAAGCTCTGAGCTCAGCCTACTGCATGGATTAACATATATGAGAAACTTGGAAGTTTCCTACACCACAGTTTGGCTTTCTTCTTTTCATGATCTTCCACCTGATGTCGAAATCACCCTTCCCCAGGATGAAAAACAGCAAACCACCAAGGGCCCAGAAAATAAATAGGATATTTAGGAAGCGGAGGATTAAGTGAGTGCTGCTTTCACAGCCTGAGAACCTCCAAGTGGATGGTAGGACTTTTTGGTATTTGCCACCACATGTAAAAAGCAGGTTCTCTAACCAAGTGTTAAACCAGCATTGCTCAAAGGGGTTAAACATACACATTTAGAAGGCTTTTTGGTAAGCATAGGCGTAACCTCTTAATTTAGCCAAAGAACAGTGGACACTTCCCTTGAAAGTCTATGAACTTCCAAGCTATAGGATTCTGACTACGTTCTCAGTATATGGCACGAATTCTCTCCCACTAAGTAAGCTTCATATCCACTTGAGAGTACGTAACTACTTTCATCACTTATGTGCCACTATTGTACTTGCAGGATCCACTGCTTGTTCACACCATTGATGAATTTTATCCTTCAGCAGCTCACTCAAAGCTTTCCAGCACTATGAAAGCTAGCTAGCAGGGAGATGGCTTTCATTTCACTTACAGCTTGTTTTCTCAATATCCTGTGGTGTCTTTAGCAATAGAGTATTACCATTTAGTTCTGGTGGGTAACCAAGTGCTTAGGCAATGGCCTGAATTATTTTGGGGGCCTTATGGGCTTTGCTGACCAACATCTCACTGTGAGAGGGTTGGCCAATTCTGGCACTGGAATTTGCCAGCAACAGCCTATAGTTTTAGGATATAGCTTTCTCCACAGCAGGGTACTTCTGTACTAACTCTTTATCACTCTGTCTTATTCTGCCTCTCTCTTTAAGAAAGTTATATGTTTGAGTAGATAATGAAGAAGTTTCTGGCTGGGGAGATGGCTTAGTGGTTAATGCCCTTGCCTGCAAAGCCAAAGGACCTAGGTTTGATTCCCCCAGGATCCACATAAGCCACATGTGCAAGGTGGTGCATGCATCTGGAGTTCCTTTGCAGTGGCTGGGGGCCCTGGCACACCTATTCTCTCTCTCTGCTTCTCTCTCTCCGCTTTCTCTCAAATAAATAATAAATAAATTTTAAAATATATATATATATATATGTATATATATATATATATATATATATATATATAAAGTTTCTACAGAACTTATTCATACTGCCTTTAGTTTTGTGCATCCTTCACCCGACTTCTTCCTCCCTTTTCCCTGTCTCCCTCTTAGACCTTTCTATCCCCAGTATGCTGTCCCTACTTACCTATTATTCTTTCTTCTAGTTCCTCCCTACTATTTCACTCTCTAAGCCTCATTCTAACTTCCTTGTCAGTACTACTAATCCTTACTACAATTTATGAACAAACCTAATTATTCCAGGTTAGAATCCCCAGATGAGAGAGCACATGTGACATTTACCTTTCTGACCATGTTATCTCACTTAGCATTCTTCTTTTCATTATTCATTTCCCTGAGAATTTTGAAATTTAATTTTTAGTTATAGCTGACTAGGACTCATTGTGTATATGTACCACATCTTCATTATGCATTCATGAGTTGTTTGGTATCTGGAACGGTCACATTTCCTAGCTTTTATGAATGGAGAAACACATGGCTAAACAAGTATCTCCAAAGTAAACTGTAGAGTCTTAGGGTATATGCCCAGGCATTATATTGCTGGATCAAATGGAAGATCTATTTTTAGTTGTTGTTTTTTTAGGAGCTTCCATACTGCTTTCCTTAATGGCTGTACAAGTATACACCCCTACCAACAGTGAATGAGGATTTTTCTTTCCCCATACTCTTTCCTGCATTTGTTGTCATTTGACTTTTTGGTGGTAGTCATTATGACTGAAATAAAATGCAATCTCAAAGTAATTTAATTTGCATATCCCTGGTGGCTAAAGATGTTGAAAAAATTTTAGATGTTTATTGGCCATTTGCATTTATTTCATTGAGAACACTCTGTTCATTTCCCTCCCTCATTTTCTTTTAAATATTTTTATTTATTAGAGACAAGGAGAGAGAAAGAGAGGGGGTGAGGGAGAAAATGGGTGCACCAGGGCCTCTAGCACTGCAAACTCCAAACACATGCTCCACCATGTGTATCTGGCTTATGTGGGACCTGGAGAATCAAACCTGGGTCCTTAGGCTTTGCAGGCAAGTGCCTTAACCACTAAGCCATATCTCCAGCCCACCTTCCTGCCAGATAGGGCAGGAGAATGGCCCAGTGGTTAAAGGTGCTTGCTTATAAAGCCTGACAGTCCAGTCAGGTTCAATTCCCCAATATCCACATAAAGCTAGGCATCCAAAGTGACACATGCATCTGGAGTTCATTTGCAGTGACAAGAGGCCCTAGTATGCCCATTATCTCTGTCTCAAATAGACAAATTAAACTATTTTAAAATTTTTCTGGAGGTGGAGAGATGTCTCAGTGGTTAAGGCACTTGCTTGCAAGGCCTGATGACCAGCATTTGATTCCCCAGTACCCATATAAAGCCAGCTGTACAAAGTGGCCAAAGTGGCCCCTGATGTGCCTTTCTTTCTTCCTTCCTTCCTTTCTTTCTTTTTTTCTTTCCTCCTCCTCCTCCTCTTCCTTCTTCTTCTTCCTCTCTCTCTCTCTCTCTTCCTCCTTCTCTCTCTCTCTCCCTCTCTCCCTCTCCCTTTGCTTGCAAATAAAGAATAAAAAGTATAATAAAGCAGGGCATGGTGGTGCATGCCTTTAATCCCAGCACTCAGGAGGCAGAGATAGGAGGATTGCCATGACTTTGAGGCTACCCTGAGATGGCATAATGCATTCCAGGTCAGCCTGAGCTAGAGTGAGACCCTACCTTGAAAAAAAAAAAAAACCCAAAAGTCCAGTGATGGGGCATGGGCTGAGGGAGATGGTCTTAGCCTCTCCCCATTCCCAACAGTACATGAATATAAAGGCATAAGCCTGTTCCCTCCTTGCCAGTAGTGGCAAACTCATCAAGACTGGAGACAAATGAATCTGTAGGTGGAAATTGAGGGAGAAACAGGAGTAAGCTAATTTTTTTACAGGTAGTTAGGGACAGAAGCCCAAAGAGGGAACAAGGAGATGCCATTCTGTCTGCCCTGGAAAAACCAGAACTACATCTGATCCTGTCTAATTCAAGATAGCTGCCAGCAACACTTCCCAGCAAGAACTCTGCTTCTTCCTCAGCTCACCCTCTCTGGGCCAGCCCCCTGAGCCACCAGCTAATCAGTTCTCTCCTTACATGCCTGAATCTGATAACAAGGCTCATCCTAACTGGATGTCAGTCAGATCTATATAAAGGAGGATGACCACATGAGCCATCCTTTTCTTTTTCCTGTGATCTCACCTGAACACACATGTAAGTCTATCTCTCCCCTGGCTGGGAAGGGGAGAGTAATTCTCTTGGCCTGAGAATTTTTCTGCTTGCCTTCTACATGTGTCTTGCTTTGGGGTGCTTTCTCACTTTGTTACATGTGTGGTTTTTAAAATCTATCTATTATTATCTATTTCTTAATCCTTTCTGGTCTTTTATGTGAAGAGGATCTTTGGATCTTATGCTTGGCTTTCCATGGATAAGGTGTGTCAACACAAAAAGCACAGTCTCACTCAAAAAGGGATAAGAGATTGTTCTGGAGCCAAATATGAGTAACCATTTAGGTTATCCCAAATTCCATGTTCCAACATGTTAATAATTTCATAAAAGTTATATAATTACAGAAAAAAAGAAAGTAATAAATCAAGGTACTTTTCAAATACATCGGCTGACCATCAATCAGGTAAGGGTTACCACAGAGCAAGGAAATCTCCACCATAAGCCTAAGTTGCCATCTGATGACATTCTTAGCCCTTGGGTTAGTGGAAGCTGGGGGTCTGTTCTTACACTCCAAAAAGTATTACACCTAATCAACTGAGAGTCACCAGAATATTAGGTCAGACACAGGTGGGCAATACATGGCTATCAAAGGGCAAAAGATAGCCCAAAGTAACTTGGCTCTGATTTGCACTGTTCTACCTCTCTGTGTTCACAGGAGTTTTATCAGTCCATCCATCCTTTCTGGAAGTAGATGTATCAGATTCAGTGATTTTCTGGGAACTTTAGTTCACAGGTGTATATGTCTCTCTTTTTCTTTAACCTCTAGAGAGTTCTCTGTAATGGAAGTGCTCTCTCTCTCTCTACCCCTCTCCCTTTTCAGCAACGTAAAGAGGGTAATTCTCCTGTGACTTGAGTGTTTCAGCTAACCTCCTTCTTGGATCTTAATTCCCCCTACAATAAACCTCATAAGTCACAATTTTCTCCCTAAACACATTGAATAATTCATAGTTTACCCTTCTTGGAATCCATTTTATCAATTCTTTGTTAAAATAGGATAAGGCCCTGTAATGGGGTGCTAAGGATCCAGGAAAGTCCTTGAATCCCAAGCCTTAGGTTCATTTCTAATATTAATCAAAGAACTGAATAAAAAAGAAAATTGGATAATTATTAAATTATTATATTTATTGAGGGAAGTACAGAGCCAAGGAAAGGCACCCACATGGCCAGAGATCCCACATAGAGGGCCTGGGGAAAAAAAGCATGGAAAGAAAAGAGAAAAGAAAATTCAAGGAGTTAACTTGCTTAACTCTTGTTTCTTATATATCTCACATACTTATTCTGATGGCAATTTTATACAATACTCATAGCATGTATTTACAGGTCTGATTTAGAACTTTTTTTTCTTTTTTTCTTGTTTGTAACAATGTGGATTATATCTAGCCTTCTTTAAAATTGATGCAGGTTCCTTTTCACTTCCTATTGTGTTTAGAGGAATCCTTAAATATGGTCATCATTTTATGAATACATGCTTATTTATGAGTGTTGACATAAAATTGATATGATTCAGAAACATATTGTGTCCACCACAAGCCCTGCTTTCATAAAACCTCTTTCATTTTAGTTAGAAGAGTCTAAAGGACAACTAGCAGATTCACAGCAACTGCTAAAAAATGATAGTGGCAGGAATAGTCAGGCCTCCCAAAAATTAGCAAAGAAAACTTTTGGTAAGACCAGACAGAAATGTGAGTACAGTGCCAGACTAAGCTCTCCCACGTGAAAATCCTACATGGTGACAGTTCAAAAAAAAGGCTCTTTTTAAAGGGCACAAACTAATCTAGAGATCAGAAGGTAGCTTTCATCTCTTAGTATAGATTTGAGATCATATGATTTGAGTCAATAGAGGCATATGTTCAGATTTCTGAATACTTGTTTGGAGGAAGAGAAGAAGTTAAATACTAGTCATGTACCTGGCACAGGTATGTCTGGTATGGATGAAGGCCTGTTCTCCCAGCCTTCACTGCTTTGTGCTTCAAACAGTACCCTCTAGATGGTGCCCTGGGACCCGGGAAAGCACCTCGAGTCTGTTATTAGTAAATAAGCTGATATCACTAAGATTTGTTTCCCTGAAATAAAAGCAAGAAGAGAATTGCTCTTCCTACAGACCATCACTGCTCAAGCCAACCAACTGTTCTCAATTCTAACTCAAGAGGTACAACTTTTTCTATGCTTCCCCTTATTTCTCTTTTTTGGATATTGCCTTTGGAAATCCTAAGCATGTTTATCATGACACTTTGAGGTCATTCCTTCCCAGCAGCTTGGAACTCCTGATCCTGCAAACCTATGTCTCTGGTTTGCATGGAAAATGCATCTGGTTCTTTACTTTCTTTAATAGTCTACTTTTATCCTCTTCAAATAATCATAAATAAATAAATAAATAAGATCAGAGATCCAGAACTCTTGACCTGGCCTGAATTGGGGTCTGCCTGCTGCAGCTGGTGTTCAGAATGGGGGATAGAGAGGAGGGAGACATAAAGTATTGGCAACAAGTGTCTTGTGATAACTTTACTTGAGGCCCCAGCAGTAGCCCAACTCCATCAGTGAGCAATGGAAGGGTTAGCCACATAACACTTAAGAATAGAGTCATATGAAGCACTAGGATATCTACACTCTCTCTTTTCTGTCAGTCTGTGACAAACTCACAGGCCTAGTCCAGACATGCTCTTATCAAGCCAGACCTTTAGGAAAATGAATAGCAAGCTCATTAGGTCACCCACATTTCTGATGGTCAAAAGGATAGCCACTCGGGATAGAGATTCAAGAACCTGGGTCCCTAGCACAAGCCTGTTTTCCCAATCCTCCTGGGGTGGGGCCCAGCCCCCAACCCCTAACCAATAGGATTGAGTCTCCAAATTCTAGACTGGCAGGCCTGTATTAATTTTTCTTTTTCCTTCCTTCCTTCCTTCCTTCCTTCCTTCTTTCTTTCTTTCTCTTTCTTTTGTTCCTTCTTTCTATCCTCCAGACTTTTAAAACAATTGCATGCAATTACTTAATTTTTTTCAAGTTTCATTAAGCTTAGAATAAGTTACAATAAAATTTTAATTAAAGGTCTTATGTGTCCATGCAAAAGACACAACTCTCACCTCAAAGGGGATAAGAGTTTATGTGTCCATGCAAAAGACACAACTCTCACCTCAAAGGGGATATGAGTAACCATGGACCCAGAACACATATTTAGTTTACCCCAATTCCATGTTCCAATGTGTTAACAATTTCATGAAGGTTTTATAGTTACAGAACAAAAGAAAATCATAAATCAAGACACTTTTCAAATACATTGGCTAATCGTCAGGTATGCAAGTTACAGCAAAATGGGGAAATCTCTATCATAGGCTTCAGGTGTTATCTAATGACATTCTTAGCCCTTGGGTTGATGAAAGCTAGAGGCCTGTTTGTACATTACAAAAAGGTCACATTTGATCAACTGGTAGTCACCAGGATGTTAGGTCAGAAACAGAGGTGGGCAACAAATGGCTATTAAGAGGCTAAAGGTAGTCCAAGGTAATTTGGTTCTGATTCTCCAACTTTTGCTTTCTGTGTTCACAAGAGTTTTATCAATTCATTCAGTCTTGTTTGAAGTAGATGCAGCAGATGTAATGTTTCTCTGGGAAGTTTTAGTTCACATATGAAAACACTTCAACATTTTAATACTGTAGCCATTTTAAGAAGCCTGGATCACTTCAGTAGTCCTTAAGATTCAAAGAATGGTATCACTATTGCCAGCTTTTGCTACATTTCTATAGGCAGGCAGAGACACATTCATATACCAAGATTAACTGGCTAGCTCCCTACCTTGTCTTAAGAATAAAATCAGTGGCATGGGCTGGGATATGGCTCAGTGGTAGGGCTTTTTTTTTTAATGGTACCATCTAGGGGTGTTAGGTTTGTTTTCTCCACTGATTAAAGAATTAAAAGGCAGGGCTGGAGAGATGACTTGGTTGTTAAGGTACTTGCCTATGAAGCTCAAGGACCCATGTTCTCCAGTTCCCATGTAAGCCAGAAGCTCAAAGGTGAGGCAAGCACAAGGTTGCATATGCCCACTAGGTGACGATTTCAGTGGCTGAAGCCCTGGCGGCACCAATTCTCTATCTCCCCTCTCCCTTTCTCTCTCTCAGTCTCGCTCTCACGCTTTCTAAAATAAAAGAATAAAATGGAAGAAATAGAGTTTACTTCAAAGTAATGTAGTGTAAGAAATAGAAATTGGCTAGAAAGTTTAAGGGTGACAGGACCCCAAAGTGAGTAGCTTTCTCTCCTTGACTAAATGTGGAAATTGTCCTTGGACTTGTAGGTGAAAATCCAGGTCATTATTCTTTACTACAGGTCAGAAATGTCCTTTCCTTATCTCTGCCCTTAGGAAGTCCTTCCATTCCCTTTTGAGAAGGGCCTTCTAAGAAAAGTAGGTTCTCTGGGAAAATTGCTCTTTTCCAGAACTCCTGACACCCAGACACCTGAGGACAAGACAAACTGCCTAAACCAGATGCTCATCCATAAGGGTCACATAAAAACTCTCAACATGAGGTGGGCTTCTTAAACTCCCTCTTGCCTTCCTGGGCAAAAGCTGTGCCTTGCTTCCTTAAGCTTGGGGCTTCTTAAATCTTACCTTCATGGGCAAGAGCTATGACTTCCTTCTTTTACTTAAGTTCCCCTTCTCTTAAAACTCTCCCTCCCAGGGCTGGAGGAATGGCTTAGCAGTTAAGGCACTTGCCTGCAAAGCCAAAGGACCCAGGTTCAATTCCCCAAGACCCATGTAAGCCAGATGCACATGGTGGCACCTGCGTCTGGAGTTTATTTGCAGTGGCTGGAGGCCATGGCATGCCCACTCATTCTCTCTCTCTCTCTTTGTCTGTCAAATAAATAAATAAAAATGAAATATTTTTTTAAAACTCTCCCTCCCTAAAGCTCTAAGGTACAATAAAATCTTTCTGAACCTTATCCTCTGGTCTGTGTATTTCATTCATTTAATTCATAAGAATTCAGGGACACCCCAAAATTACCATTGTATTGGCATATTGTATTGGTACATTGGTGAGGAACTCCAAAAATTCCTGTATCAGTAAGGAAATGAACTCAGAGAACAGACTTATCTTGGAGGAGGGAATTCCAGAGCTGTAAATTCTTTGCCTCACTTGGAACTGGCATTTTATTGAATTAGGGAAGCCTGGCTGTTGAGAGTCCATGAATTAGTTTAAAATGAAGATGAAGGTGCTGGTTGGTCTATAATGTAGCCAGTGCTGCACAGGTCCCAAAAAGTCTACCAAGCCAGCTCCCTGCCAAGCCAGTTCTCCAGCTCCAAGCAACCTGTTGTCAGGAAAACTCACCCAGGCTAAGAAGAAGTAGGAAGAAGTAGCTCCTATAGTGTTTCATTAACATGCATGGGGCCCTGAGTTTTATCCAGTCCAAGAAAAGAATATATGACATATACATAAGTAAATAAGTAATTTTGAGTTAAATGCTAATTTTAATATGAGAAATGTTCCTGTCCTTTTTGGCTCCCCTAAGTAGCAAAAGTAGTTTGCCAAAGGCTGCTGGAAGCATGACTTACTTTAAAATAAAGAACAGGCAGGTGGCAAGGGGCCCTGTGAGACCTTGCAGCAGCTACTCCTTGCCCATGACAGCCTCAACTTGGTTAGTAGTTCCCTCAACTTTGGTGGATGGAGGAGTACCCCCCAAAACAACCAAATAAAGTCACATGCCTCTTTGTCGATAATGACAAGCTTGTCAATACAGGAGATAAGTGAATCTGTACATGGATATTAAATGAAATTCTTTTTGCTTTTGTTTGTTTTGTATGTACCTTATATACATAACCAGGCAAGGACTCTAGCTGAGTTCTACCAACAACCCTCTTATTTTTTGCGTGTTTGTTTTTTACTGTTATTGTTAAACACATTTCTTTATTTATTTACTGTTATTTATGTACCAATGTAGAAGTCAGAGACTGGATCTTACCCTCCACCATTTTGTGGCAGGGTCTTTTGTTCACTACCATTTTGAGATGAGGGTTGGGGAAGGGAGTAGGGAAGAACTCTCACTCACTGTTCCCTTTGTGGTCTTCCAGGAAATTCTATTGTTTCCTCCCTCCTTGTTGCAGTAGGTACACTGGGTTTACAGAAGTTGGCTACAGCTTCTGGTTTTTTAGGTAGGGTCCTAGGAATATGAACTTGGGCATTCAGAGTTGCACAGCAAGCACTCTATCTACTGAGCACTGTCCCCAGCAATCAATGATAAAGCTAACCCATGAAAAAAAATTAATCTTCAAGAGTCAAATGTGGTGCACATGACTATAATTTTAGCATTTGGGAAGTGGAGGCAGGAAATGTGGCCAACCTTGAGCTTAAGAACATCCTTGATTATCTCATCTCCATCCCATATTAATGTTCAGAAGCCAATATCTTTTTAAATACAAAAATAACCAGTTACATATGATAGGAAAGAGAAAGAAAACAAATCAAAACCCACTGTTTACAAGTTGCTTTGGTAAACAGGAAGATAACCATTGTTTAAGGACTTTACTATAAATGTGTAGAAAGAAGAAATCTTTAAAAGTTTATTTTTATTGTTATTATTTATTTACTTATTTGAGAGACAAAAAATATAGATGCCTCAAGGTCCTTTGTGTGATAGACAAAATCCAGACACATGTGCCACTTAGTGCATTTGGCTTTTCCAGGGTGGCTAAGATGTTGAACTGGGGGAGGGTAGGGGAGGTGAACAGCAGGCTTTGCAAGTTAGTGAGCAATCTCCCTAGCCTTCCGCTATTGTTTTCTGAAATTTTTATTTATTTATTTTCATGTTGTTTTTGCTTACTTGAAAGGGGAGAGAGAGTGGGCATGCCAGGGCCTCCTCTTGCCACTGCAAATATCTGAAGGTGGATGCATCACTTTGTACACGTGGCTTTATGTGGATACTAGGGAGTTGAACCTGGGCTCCCAGGATTTGCAAGCAAGTGCCTTTAACTGATGAGCCATCTCCCTAGCCATAAAATTTTTATTTCTGAAAAAAAGGATTTTATAGCTGCTAGCCCTAACCAAGTAGCTGTCCCTCTGGTTCACCCGAGCCAGAAGACAGCCACCACTATAAGGTTATAAATACCTTTGCAAGGGGAGGGCAGGCTCGCTGACCACTTGAAACTTCCAGCTCTGGGTGAGGTTTTCCCTCTCATGGGCCTGGGCTGGCCCAGGCAGGTTGAGCCAAGGGGAGGACCCCTTGGCCTTACTTTCCACATGGGCTCCTTTACCTCCTCCAGCTCCCCACATGGCAGGAACTTCTTGAACTTTCTTTTGTCTCTTTCTTTTCCATGGTTTTCCCAGGCCCTCCATGTGGGATCTCTAGCCACATGGGTGCCTTTTCTTGGCTCTGTACTTCCCACAATAAATACAATAATTCAACACTTTTAAAATGTGTTTTAAAACACTTTAATTTATTTTTATTTTTTGGGGGGGTGGCAGGGTTTCTTGCCAGTGTAAATAAATGCCAGATGCTTGCACTTGTTTTTGCATCTGGCTTTATGTAGGTGCTGGGGAGTTGAGTAAATCCTTGCAAGCAGGCTTTGCAAACAAGCACTACTCCATCTTCCCAGCCCTGAGAAATGTTTTTATTTCTCCCCCTTTTAAAATTATTTTCAGTTTTTCAAGGTAGGGTCTTTTTCTAGCACAGGCTGACCTGGAATTCACTACATAGTCTCAGGGAGTCCACAAACTCATGGCAATCTTCCTACCTCTGCCTCTCTCAAGTGCTGGAACTAAAGGCATGCACCACCTGCCTGGCCAAGAAATATTTTATTTACCATTATTATGTTGAATATTTCCTAGTTTAACTTGAATACTTGAAGAGACCAAACCTTTCCCAGATTTCAGGTTCATATGATGATGTCCTGTAAATAATAATGGGAAAGTGCTGAGACTTTTCCTTTCCAATTCTCATCTAACTCTCTCTAAAGATCCAAAAAATACCTTTTAACTTTTCCCTACCATCCTTTCTATAATTCTATACCCTCTATTTTCTGCAACTAACAAGATCCAGTGAAATGCAGCGGCAGGAGGTATCTTAATCTGATTGTTTTGAGAATAAAAGGTAATGAAAGGATGCTTGGTTTCATAATATCAAATTATCAGTTTTATAACATTTCTCTATTTAATACTGGTACTGAATACCAAGAAAGATATAAAACCAAAATTAGAGGAGCAGCAGTGGCTCAGCTAGTTTTATGTCTGCTTCCTCTTTTTTTCTCCTACTGATGCAGTATTTGGGGGTTCAGGAGGGAGCATCCAGAATTTATAACCCCCAAGTTTTGGGGTTTATCCTACCTTTAATAAATAATTAATAAAGAAAGACTAAGGAAGGATAAATTATGAATTATTAAGGTTATTTAGGGAGAATTCACAAATTGTGAGGTTTATTTAAGAGATTGGGATCTGGGAAGAGAAGCTAAATACATGAAAAATAAGAAACATGCTTTCATGTAGAAACACTCTATAGTCTATAAGGTTTATTTAAGAGTACCTGAGATCTTTTAAAAAGGAATGGAACAGAGTTCTAAGTACCTGGAAAGTAGCACTTAGAGTTACATGTAGAGAGACTCAGAAAACACACAAGGTATCTGTCCTGTGCTTTCCTGAAGAGGAAAGTATCAAAGCAGAAGAGAAATTGAGAGTCTTTGGGGGAAAACTGGAATAGAGCCACAAGCATGTGGAGGAGAATTAAACTGAGGCTTACAGAGAAATTATAGTAAGACTATAAGCATGTGTACTTAAGAGAAACTGAGACTTTTAAAAAGAAATTAGGGTAAAGCTGCTAGCATGTTAAAAGCAGAATCTATACAAAATGGTCTGTATATCCATGACCTTGCAGTGCCTGGCAGTACCTACACAAGACCATTATAATAGAAGGAAAAGATGATGACATCAAAATAAAAGGACTGATTGAGAAGAGGAGGGAATATAATGAAGAGTAGAATTGTGAAGGGGGAAATGAGGGGAGAGGAAATTATCATGGTTTATTATCTATAATTATGGAAGTTGTCAATAATAAAAGTTAAAAATTAAAAATATATAATAGTAAAACATGAGAGCTAAATCTAAACTTAAACAAGAAAATGTCTGGAGAAATTGCTTAATGGTTAAGACACTTGGCTACAAAGCCTAACAATGCTTGTTCGAATATATAGGTCCCAAGTAGTAGCCAGCCGCAAAAGTGACTGGGGGTGCACGTGTCTGGAGTTCATTCACAGTGGCTGAAAGGCCCTGGCATGCCCATTCTCTCTCTCTCTCCCTCTCTCTCTCTCTCTCTCTCTCTCTCTCTCTCTCTCTCTCTCTCCCTCTGCCTCTCTCCCTCCCTCTCTCTCTTCTCTCTCCTCTCTCTCTCTTTCTCTTCCTCTCAAAAGAAAGAAAGAAAGAGAAAGGAAGGAAGCAAGCAAGCAAGCAAGCAGGATCTAAGAGCTTGTGTAGGGAAACGTGAGAGGAACCCACATGGCTGGTAAGGACAAACGGAGAGGCTCAGGAAAAATATTGAGAGGGAAGATATCAAAACAGAGACCAAGAAATTTAGAGGGAAAATGAGTAATGATGAGAGTTACACTTATGGTTATAATGAGTTTAGAGAAATTATGCAAGTAACCAGCCTACAGTTCATGACAGCAATCATGTGGGAGATCTGGAGTGTAAGAAAATTACACATGTAATCAAAGAGAATGTTTACCCCAAACTATAAAGCAGAGACAAGTGAGAAAGTTTAGATCAAGAAACAATGCAGCCAGGCATGGTGTCACACGCGTTTAATCCCAGCACTTGGCAGGCAGAGGTAAGAGGATCACCATGAGTTCAGGGCCTCCCTAAGACTATATAGTGAATATCAGGTCTTCCTAGAATAGGATGACATCCTACCTCAAAAACAAAAAGAAAAAGAAAGAAGGAAAGGGGCTGGAGAGATGGCTAAGCAGTTAAGCACTTGCCTGTGAAGCCTAAGAACCCTGGTTCGAGGCTCGATTCCCCAGGACCCACGTTAGCCAGATGCACAAAGGGGTGCATATATGTGTGTGTGTGTGTGTGTGTGTGTGTGTGTGTGTGTATGCATATGTATATGTATGTATGTATATATATATATATATATATATATATATATATATATATATATATATATATCTGCCCCTTTCTGTCTCTCTGTCTGTCGCTCTCAAATAAACTAAACTAAAAATTATTTTTAAAAAAAAGAAAGAAGGAAGGAAGAGAAAGAGAAAGGCTGAGTGGGAGTAGAGACCAGACTCATGTGTGTTCATCAACAGAGAATAAGAGCTGGAGAGAAACACACACATAAACACCTACACACACACACGGGTCACGTCCAGAGAGAAGCTGGGGTTGGAAGACAACAGCTTTTACAGTATCAGGTATGTAAAGACAAGACCTGATTGCTAGTTAATTTGGCCTGTGGGTTTCAGAGCTAGATAGCATGTTAGAAGGTGGGCAGCAGGGGGCACCATGGATTGATCTTGATCAGAACCAAGTTTTGTTTCTGCCAAGTTTCTATCTTGTGACAGGGCGAGGTGGCACCTCTTGGCTCTCCTTGATCCTCAACTCCTAGCTGAACCTGAATAGAACAGGTGACTTTCTCCTGTCCTCCTTCACCACCATCACTGTCATCCCAGGGCTGGGGAGACACCTCAGTGGTTAAAGGAGCTTGCTTGCAAAGTCTCTCTCTCACTCATTCTCTCTCTCTGTCTCACTCATACTCTCTCTCTCTCTCTCTCTCTCATGCTTCTCTCTCTAAAAAATAAACCATTACTATGTAAGCAGTGGCTTAGCCAATTTTTTTTAAAAAATTTTAATTAGTTTTGTATTCAGCAAATACAGTCAGTTTGGTACCATTATTAGGCTCATCCATGACTACCCCCTCCCCATTGGACCCTCCTTGTTGAGGTATAGGGGTCGTGCATTGTGGAGTTACCTCACAGTTATGGGTAAGATAAATGTCTCTGTATATCATGACCCAACATGTGACTCTGACATTCTTTCCGCCCCCTCTTCCGCAAAATTTCCCTGAGCCATGTTGGGTTCATTTTTGGTCTGCTTCAGTGCTGAGGTGTTGGGGGCCTCTGAGGCTATGACTCTATGATTTGGTAGGAGTTGATTTTTCTCTGTGTTGGCCACCTTCCCCCTTGTGCTGGTATCCGGTTCATCAGGAAAACAGCACCCTTGCTTGTTTCACCAATTTTTCTTAGTTTCAGCTGGGGTCTTCTGAGGTATGATGGGATGGCTCTCTCCTTAGGATCTACATCTATTTGAAAAAGAGAAGCAGATTCTCCAACAGAGAGTAAGTTAGCACCAGGACAAATGAGATAACCCTTACTTTTTTTTAGAGAGAGTTTAATAGGTGTAGGCCCTCTTGTAGCCCATGATTGATGGTAGCTTGATATTGGAGAGTGGGTTTATGCTTGGATATGGTTCTGACTTGTTTCCCAGCTCCAGCTATTGGTCCCATACCACTGAGGGGATCAGTTAGTGTTTGATCAGAGAGAGCTACAAGGTTTCCTAAAGGACAGGTAGATTTCTATCAGAGTACTTGATGACCCACCAAAGGTTAGTGGTAAGACCCTATTGCTGAAGACACCATATGCAATTGACACATAAAATGGAATGGCATGGCTGGAAGCTAGAAAAGGGTCAGTCC
This sequence comes from Jaculus jaculus, assembly GCF_020740685.1. Taxonomy (NCBI): domain Eukaryota; kingdom Metazoa; phylum Chordata; class Mammalia; order Rodentia; family Dipodidae; genus Jaculus; species Jaculus jaculus. The sequence continues at coordinate 54,951,865 of NC_059116.1, read as the reverse complement.
CCAGACAGTCAGCACTTCTAGTGCCAGAAGGTGCTACGTGGGCGACTGGGGAAAAATGACCAATATCTGTCCAAGCAACTCATGGTCTAACCTAGTTAGCAGCAAATAACCTGTTGTGATGCACACACAAGTGCAATAGTGGCACACAGCCATAGTGGGGAACCAACTGCTCTTTCTTGACCTTGAATAGCAGAACAAACCTTCAATATTTTCCCTGTAAGTCTACTTCTTGCAAAGAACTTATATTACACTCATTGAGCCTGCTATGGGTGGATCTCACACTTAGGCATCATTTCTGTTGTCCCAATGCAAAGCACTTGGACCACCTTTAAAGGGTAGAAATCACATTCCAATTGCAAATTTAGTAGTAACCCAGTCTCTGTGCCAAAAAACTAGTTTCAATCTTGCTTGGGTGTTTCTTATGATAAATCATACATCTTTTATTTCTATACCTTCTGCCAAGCATAACAGTCCATTACTTTTAAGGAATTTTTAATTTTTAAAAAATTTATTAATTAGATACAGAGAGAGGGAGAGAAAGAGGAACAGAGAAAGAATGGGCATGCCAGGACCTCTAGGCACTGCAAACAGACTCCAGACACATGCACCACCTTGTACATCTGGCTTACATGGGACCTGAAGAATAAAATCCGGGTCCTTAGGCTTCTCAGGCAAGTGCTTAACTGCTAAACCTTCTCTCTAGCACCTTCATTACTTTTAAATTCAACCTTATTCATACTCTCAGGACATGGGCAGAAGAATGCAACTAGCCTCTATACCAGTAGCCCAGTTCCAACAGAGTTCTCTGCAATCTCTTTTTCCCTTTTGAACATTCATAAGCTAAGCCTTCTCAGTCCACAATTAGCTCTGCATTTAGCATTTTCAAACTCCCACAAGAATACCCAAAAAAACTTGGCATGCCACTTTGCAAGGCTTCTTCAGTCCCAACCCCCAAGTCTTTTCACATCCCTTCAGCACACGAGTTCCATAAGACCAAAGTCCACATAGTCAGATTCACCACTTCTCATATCCCTTTACTGTTGCAGTCAGCTTCATGTTGCTGGACAAATATCCAACCAGACACAATTACAGGACAAAGTGGTTTTGTTTCAGTCTTACAGATAACAAGTGAACATCATCAGTGGAAGAAAAAGGTGGCTCATTTCTATATATTCAAGCAGAGACATGCTACCAAATAGCCAGCAAACCAAAAAAAAAAAGCACAAACAGCCACAGTTCCAACTGTTCTCCACATACCTTAAAGCTAGATTCAAGATCTTCCCCCAAACACACCTTAGGGCTGAACTCCAAGATCTGTCCCCAGTGGCATACCTCTTCCCCATTAGGGCTCCACCCATTGGAGACTGAAGGGTCAAGCCTGAGTCCATAAGACCACAAATTTAGACCATTACAACAGGTAAGCACATGGGGTGCTGCAAGGGCATATACACATGCAAACACAACACTCACAAACACTACATTACACATGTACACACACACACACACACAAAACCAAACAACAAAGTCACAATTCAAGGCACTTACCATAGGCAGTGTAGGCTATTTAGAGGAATGCAGTGGTGGGGTGGGGTGAGGGAGAAATGGAAGCAAAGTAATTTTTGGTAGGTAGTCAGCTAGGGAATGCCAAAGAAAAGGAATAGATATCCTTCACCTGCCTTGACAGAACTGGAATTCAGCATCTGATAAAATTTCATCCCTGCTTCTTCTCCATTGTGCTGTAGGCTGGCATCTCTTGGACCAGCGTCTTGAATCCAAAATCATCATCATCATCATCATCATCTCTCTTCCTTACTCACTAGACTTTGATGGTAAGGCCCATAATAATAAGCTATAAAAAGCCTTATATGAGCAAAGGAATCTTGATCTTAGCTGAACCTTGGGGTCCCTATTCTGGTAAGCCCTCCCTCATACCAGAATTTTATTCTCTCTCATTTTGCTACTCTCTTTATATTCTATATGACTTTTACTAATCAATCTCTTGGTTTTCTTCTAATGTGAAGATGAAAGCCTTACAGCCTTCTGCTCTACTTCTGTGTGTGTGTGTGTGTGTGTGTGTGTGCAAGTGCGTGTGTGTTCCTTTAAGATATGGCCCTTTTTCAAGTTCCCTGGAAATCCCCTTCAGGTTTTCTGTTTTCATTCCCATGTTTAGCTTCCTGCATGAGGTCTCAGGCCTTGTTTCCACATGGGTGGGCACTGTGTTTGTTCTCCCATGCACCACTTCCCACATGGCTCTCAGGTCTGCCTTCCATGTGTGCATAGAACCATTCCCGACTTTCCCTGGACACTAATTTTCTCAAATAAACCTCACAGCAATTTACCCTTCTCTAACTATTTCCTCAATTTTTTGATAAAACTGACAAAGACCTAAAAGTTGGGGTTCAATAGTATCCCAAAATTCTGGAATAGTTTCCCCAATCCTTTGATAAAACTGATAAGGATCTAAAAGTTGAGGTTCCCCTAAGTTCTGTAATAGTAGGGCTTGTGAGGGAGTATAAAGAGTAGTAAGGACACACAAACACACACAGACACAGTCCAATATAAGGTTTTTAGATGCTACTTGATAATATTGCTAGCTTTTGGATTAGTGGAAGCAAGTGGTCTTGTTCACCAAAGAATATTGTTTAGTTTTGTGGGTTTGTTTTTTCCAAATGTCTGCCTGCATGCATGCATTTGGGTTTTTTTGTTTGTTTGTTTGCTTTTTCCTTTGGAGAACTGTCTCTACAATACATCAGCCCATTTACTGATTGGATTTTTTTCATTTAATCTTTTCAGCTTCTTCATGCATTCAGATCTTTCTATGTGCCCAAATAAGAGACAAACCAACTTAAATTTTCTTTTATGAAAATTTGATTTACTCATTTATTTTTTTTATTTGTGAGAGATATGGATAATATGGATGTGCCAGAGTCTCTTGCTGCTGCAAATTAAAACAAGAATCTTGGGATATCTCACCAATACACCAATGTATGCCAACACAACAATAAATTTGGGGTACCCATGGATTCTTATGAATTCAAAGAATTAAAATCCACAAACCAGAGGGTCAGATTGAGAGAGACTCTATTGGATTAAGAGAAAGAAAGAGGAGGAAGTACAGAGAATATTTTACATGTGAAAGAAGAGGGGAAGTGAAGTCCATATGGGAAGTAAAAGGAAGTCATGTAACTTTGTTAGGCAGTTAGGGTGACTAGGACACTGAAAATAAAAACCAGGAATGTCTTTGGGCTTTTCTACAGATCAGAGAGGAAGCTGGATTCTTCTTATCTCTTGCCTAAAGGAGTTGCCTAGATCTGTTTTCCCACAAACAACCTGAGCCCCACCTGTGAGAGAGGCCCCTTTCTTAGTATTTTAATCTAATCCTGACATGGTGGTTGGTCAAGTTCTGCCCTCAGTTCATTGTCATGGCTGGCCTCTTCATGAGCCATCCCCTAGCCCAGACCAATCAACTGTTACTCTGGTTTACCTGAGCTAGAAGATAAAACCCAGCACAGTCAGGTTATAAATACATTTATGATTGGAGGGCAAGCTCTCTTACCTGCCAGTTCATCGCTCCTCTAGTTTCTGATGAGTCTCCCCATTGGCCTAAGCTCAGCTGGGCTTATAAAGGGAGAACACCCCTGATTCCTTTCCACCCCCCTCCTGCCCTCCACATGGCAGAAGCTCTCTGTGTTTTCTTTTTTTCCCTATCTCTAAATCTCTTTTCACGTTGCTTTTATGTCCATGTGGTCTGAGAACCTACATCCCTAATCCTTATAAGTTTGGTTTGCCAAATTCTTTGCTTAAATGCAAGGAGGAATCTAGGGTTTGGTGATCAAGGACTCTATTCCTGAACCCCTAACACTCTGTTTCAATAAGCTTTCCAAGGAAGTTGGAAAAGGGCCAGAATTTAAAGAAACACACATACACCCATGTGGAAACAAAAGAAAGTAAGCCTTTCACCTTCACATTAGGAAAAAAGCTAAAAGGAGCCTGGCATGGTGGTGCACGCCTTTAATCCCAGCACTCAGGAGGCAGAGGTAGGATGATCACCATGAGTTCAAAACCAGCCTGAGAATACATAGTGAATTCCAGGTCAGCCTGCATTAGAGTGAAACCCTACCTTGAAAACAAACAAACAAAAAAAGCTAAAAGGTCAGATGGTAAGAGTCCCTTTCCCCTCATCCAAGCCCAACCTGGTTGGAACAGGGGAAAGCTTACCAGAGCAGGGATCTGGAGGTTCAGGCATGAGAGATGATCAGCCAAGAAGAGGTCTTACCCACCCAATAAGCCTCTATTTATATGTATTCTGGTGGGATTCACTCTTAGGCTCAAGTGAGTTCTGTGAGAGAGCTGAATAGTTTGGACTTGGGGAGACTGGCTCAAGAAGAGGCCAACACACCTAAGTAAAGTAGGCTATTGCTTAGGGATGAGACTGGATCAGATGCCAAATTCCAGTTCTGTTGCAGCAGGCAGTGTAACATCTCTTTTGGTTCCTCCTTTGGGCCCTCCCCTAGCTGACTACCTAAAAAAAAAAATCTACCTTATTCCTAGTTCTCCCTCAAACTGAGGGGGAGTACAGTTAGGGTGACTGGAGCCCTGGAAGCAAAAGAAAACAGGCAGGAAAGTCTACACTTGGTAGAAATCAAAGACGATTTGATGACTTATCTCTTGCCTAGTTCCCTAGACCTGTTTGTAATCTTCATAGATGAGCCCCTCCTAGTGCCATCCCAGCTTGACCACTCCTTGGAGGGAGGTTGTTCATAGCATTTAAACATTGTGGTTGGCCAAGTTCAGCCCCTGGAACACAGTGTCAGTGGTAACTTCTTCCTGAGACAGCCCCTAGCCCTAACCAACCAGCTGTTCCTCTGGTTTACCTGAACAGCAGACAGCCCACCACTTGGGACCGTCCAGCAAGCCAGCCCAGGCCCAGCTGGCAGAGCCTCTCAGCCCTTACTCAGCACATAGGCTGCTTTACCCACTCTAGCTTCCAAAATGGCAGGAGCTCCTTGGACTTTCTTTTCTTCTTTTCCTTCCACAGTTTCTCTAGGCCCTTCATATGAGATCTCTAGCCACATGGGTGCCTTTCCTTGGCTCTGTACTTCTCTCAATAAATATAATTTAATAATTATCCTTCTGTCTTTTTTATTCAATTCTTTCATTAAACTTAGAAATGAACCTAGGGTTTGGATTTCAAGAACTGTTCTGGACCTCTAACATCCCATTACATATGGTGACCGTGGTAGGACTATCTTGAGAAAGAAAATTGTGACTATTATATCATGGGAGAAAACGGGAAGCACGTTTTCCAGCTGTGAGCATGACTTGGGGCATTTCTGCTGCTTCTCTCCACTTGAGGGAAACAAGCTTGCTTTCTCTTCTTGCTGCAGGTTAAGATCCACTACCCTGACTAACCTGAGGGGAATGAATGGTGCATGGCAATGGCAATGGTGGTGGCCAGCCAGCCAGACAGGCCTCCCTTCGAACTGGAGACTATCCACCACAGCCCCCACTTGTCAGGCCACACATTGGCATCTCTGGCTGCCTGGACCCTCTCTACCCTGCTGGAATTGCAAGCCCTATTATTGTGCACCACAGATGAGGTACGATCCTTCACTACCTGTAGACTCTGTGGATCCAGGCCAGGTGCCTTTCACCTTTCCCCATAACAACTGTCTCTCATTCCTCCCTCCTATGGCTCTCTTTTCTTTCCCTGATACTGGGACAATAGTCCCATGCCCCTGCCTCATTGCACCACCAGGTCAGCTTCACCAGGTCTGCACCATCAGGTCTACATCACTTGGCCTATACCACCAGTGCTGTCCAATCACCACCTGCACCATCCCATCATCTCACTCCACCACCATATTGTAGGTGTGTGCCTAGCCACCCGCCTCCAAGACTGCTCAGTCTCCAGGATTATTTCCCTGCCTCACCATCACGTCTCCAGGTCACCACCAGGGCTTTGGGAACTCCTCCCACCTGAGCAGACAGTCTCCTTTGCCATCAAAAGCCTAATCTAGCCATACATAAAAGGGAACAATCACTGAAGACACTACCTGGATAAACTTTGGCTTCCTCCTGAATTCCCACACTGTGATGGGCAGACCACAGTGCAAAAGGAACAACACGCAACATCAATTGGAAGGAACCTCAACAAGGTGGCCTAGTTCCACAATGGAAATCTCTAATCAAAGCATAGATGAGACAACAGGCTCAGAACCCCAAAATAAAGGAACAAGGTACATGACCTTGGTCAAGCAAGTGGCAGAACTTGCAGAAAATCAACAAAAGACCAACAATTGTATAAATGCTGTCCTTACTAGGTTGGACCTAATAGAAAACAAACAACAAAACAAAACAAACAAACAAAAAAACAGGGGGTCTTCCAAAGAGAGTTAAGTGATCTGCAGAAGAACCTAATAATAATAATAAGGACCTCAGTAATAAGCAGGCTAAGCTCAATGAAGACAAATAAATGCAATGATGAATTCCAAGAAGCATTAAGAAAATCAGAAAATGACCTGAAAAGGGAACTTGACAGAGGGATACCAAAAAAGGCAATAGAAAATACAAACTAAATTGAACAAGTCCAAACCTCCCCAGAAGCCTTCAAGAACAGAGAACAACACAGAAGAAATAGTACACAAGATGAAAACCTTGAACAAGTTAAAAAAAAAAAATTGTGAACAGAACATGAGGGAACTGTGGGATACCCTTAAATGTCCCAGCATTCAGATCATGGTAATACCAGAAGGGGAAGAAATTCATACCAAAGGCATGGAGAATTTATTTAACAAATTATCAGATAAAACTTCCCAACCTCTCAAAAGAGAGTCCCTTCATGATACAAGAAGCTAACAGAACTCCAAACAGACTGGACCAAAGGAGAAACTCTCCAAGACATATTATTGTTAAAAATCTAAACAATGAAAACAACAAGAAGGTCTGAAAAACAGCAAGAGAGAAACAACACATTACATATAAATATAACCCCATCAGAATTACCTCAGACTTCTCAATGGAAACTCTGAAAGCCAGAAGGGCCTGGAATGGAACACTGAAAAGTCTAAGAATGTATAGCTTCCAATACAAACTACTGTAAAAAGAAAAACTTTCCATCATAAAAAGTCAGACCTACAACTATATGAACATGAAGCCAAACCTACAGAGACTACTTCAAGGAATTCTCCATACAGAAGAGTCAAATAACCAAAATCAAGAGCCTATAAAAAGCAGACCACAACAATAAAACCCAGAGAAGTCTCAAAAAACTACAAAGGCCAAGAAAACACCAAACCCCATAAAGCACCATAATATGGCAGGGATCAAAGTTATTACCATAAACATTAGTGGCTTTAGTTCACCCATCAAGAGACACAAGTTAACAGGGTAGATCAGAAAAATAGACCCCTCAATCTGCTGTCTTTAAGAAACCCATGTCACCACTAAAGACAGACACCTCTTCAGGGTGAAAGGGTGGAAAATGATATTCAAAGCAAATGGAAAAAAGCAGGCATTGTTATACTAATATCAGATAGAATAGACTTCAAAAGTAATCAAAAGTATAAAGAAGGCCAGTTGTTACTCATCAAGGGAATGACAAGAGGATATCACAATCATCAATATTTATGCACCAAACACAGGTGCACCACAATTCATAAAACAAAACCTACTCGACAACAAAACAGAAGTAAAAAGTAACACCATATTCCACTATCAGCAGTAGATAGATGATCCAATCAGAAAATCAACAGGAATTAAGAGAGCTCAACAGCATCACAGATCAACTAGACCTAACAGATATCTACAGAACATTCCACCCAATATCTACAGAATACACTTTCTTCTCAGCAGTCCATGGTACCTTCTCCAAAATAGACTGGGCCATAAAGCCTGCCTACATATATTTAAGAAAATTGACATAATTTCCTGCATGATATCAAACCATAATACTGTAAAGCTAGAACTTAACAACAAGAGGTGCACCAGGAACTCCATCAGCATCTAGAGACTGAACAACACACTTTTAAACAATAAGTGGGCAGAGGATGAAATAAAAAAGGAAATTGTAAAATTTCTAGAATTGAATGACAATGAGAACACATCACACCAAAAGCCATAAATAAATAAAAACAGCATAGTACTGGTATAAAAACAGGATTACAGACCCATGGAACAGAATCGAGGACCCAGACTTTAGGTCAAGTAATGACAGCTACTGAATATTTGACAAAGACCCTAATAATGTAGACTGGAGAAAATACAACATCTTCAACAAATGATGCTGGATAAACTGGATAACCATATGCAGAAAAATGAAAGTACACCCATACATCTCACTGTGCATAAAAATCAAGTCCAAATGGATCAAAGACCTCAATATAAGACAGGAAACTTTGATACTACTGGAAGAAAAACTAGAAGGAACTTTCCATGATATAGGGGTGGGACAATACTTCCTTAACCAAATCCCAGTAGCTCAGGAAGTTAAATAATCTCTTAACTATTGGGATCTCATGAAGCGGAAATGTTTTTTCATAGACAAACATAAAATAAGCAGAGCCAACAACTACCCTCAGAATGGGAATTTGTTTTTTTTTCTTTTTTTTTTTTGTTTTTTTTGTTTGTTTTTTGAGGTAGGGTCACACTCTAGCCCAGGCTGACCTGGAATTCACTATGGAGTCTCAGGGTGGCCTCAATCTTATGGCGATCCTCCTACTTCTGCCTCCTGAGTGCTGGGATTAAAGGTGTGCTCCACCACACGTGACTCACAATGGGAAAAGTTTTGCCTGCTATACAACTGACAGAGGCCTAATTTCTAGGATCTGCAAAGAACTCAAAAACTTAAACAATAAAAAAAATCACACAGTCCACTCACAAAGTGGGCAGAGAATTGAATGGGGATCTCTCAGAAGAAGAAATACAAATGGCAAACACACACTTAAGAAAATGTTCAACACCCCTAACCATCAGGAAAATGAAAAATAAAGCATCTAAGAGATTCTACCTTATCCCAGTAAGGATAGCAAATATTTTTTTTACAAATCAAATGAAAGTAAATGTTGGCAAGGATGTGGAGAAATAAGAACCCTCACTACTCACTGTTTGTGGGAATGTACAAACACTATGGAAAGCAAAAAGAGGTTGACTATAGAGTCACCTACAGACTCAGTTATTTTCTTACTGGTCATGTATCCTAAAAATTCTATGCCTTAGTTCAGAGATATTGGCTCAACCGTGTTTATAGCTGCTCAATTCATAATAGCTAAGAACTAGAATCAACCCAGATGCCTATCATTGGACAAATGGATAACCAAGATGTCATATAACTACACAATGGAATTCTACTCAGCTGTTAGGAAAACTGACATAATCAAATTTGTAGAAAAATGGTTGAACTTGGAACAGATAATACTCAGAAAACTCATCCAATGACAGAAAGACAATCATCACATGTTTTGGTTGCTCCTAACTGAATCAGACCAAGATGCTGACATACCTAATAGGCCAGAAAATAGAGAGAATAGAGCTTGAGAGGAGAGTAAGTATGGTGTGGGGCCCTGAAGAGGTTGAGATGCAGCCTAACCTTAATTTTCTCCTGTTTCTTTTTTAATTTTCTTTTTCTCCTTCTTCCTTCCTTTCTTTTTTATATTTTCTTTCTTTCTCATCTTGATTTTCCCTTGGTACTGGCCTGTAACTCCCAGTACCAGGATGCCATTACCACCAGCAATGACATGTTGATCAGAGAAACTTACAAGGTTTCCCAAAAGAAGACAGACTTCTGTCAGAGCACTTCATTACCTACCAGAAGTTCACAGTAATACCCTACTGCTGAAGACACAATCTGCTGTTGGTAGGGAACAATCAGAGACCTAGTTGGAATCTGGAAGAGAGCCAGTCCCCAGACAGTTAGCCTGTCTAATACTAGAAGGTGCTACATGAGCTACTGGGGGAAAGTGTCCAACTTATGTTTGAGCAGCAAATAGTTTGATGTGATGCTCACAGAAGTGCCATAGTGGCACATAGCCATGGTTGGTAACCAACTGCTCTTAGATTAGATAATAGATACACTCAGTGGAAAGGACCCCATAGCTGGAACTGGGAAACAAGTCAGAATCATATCCAGATAACAAGTTTGCTCTCCAATATTAGGCGCCCACCAACCTTGGGCTATAGGAGGGCTTATATCCATTAAGTTCTCTTTAAACTAACAATGGTTATACCATTTAACCTGTGTTGACTTCACTCTCCATTGGAGAATTTGCTTCTCTTTTTCAGATGGAAGCAGGACCTAAGGACAGAAATGGCCCACCACACTTCAACAGGACCCTGGGTGAAACCATAGGTGAATTGAGGAAAGGAACAAGAGTACTGCTTTCTCAGTGAACCTGATATCAACACAAGGATGAAGGAGATAAACAGTGAGGACACTCACCTCCTACCAAACCAGAGATATAGAGGCTCCTAAGGGCCCATAACTGAAGTAGACCTAAAGCGAACCCAACATGGCTCAGGGAATTTCGTGGAAGAGGAGGTAGGAAAGTTGTTAGAGCCACAGTTGGGACATTACACAGAGAGACATTGCCTCTTTCCCATATTTAATGGCTACCCCCATAATGCACATCCCACAATCCTCATGGGGATAACTGGGTAAGGATGGTACCAAAGATAAATGAAAAATTTTTTAAAAGAGACCCTGACCATACTTCATTGCTGTTTGACTTTCTAAGTAAGGCCTTGTATTTTCCCTCCTGTATTAAAATGTGTTGATTTATTGTCTGGGTTTAAATCTTCAGTAAGGACGTGATAAGAACAGTATTTCCTCTGCCATAGATCTGTAGTTGTAACTGGTTTTCAATGATCTGTATGATTATATTTACAATCAACACATTATACTTTTCATATAGATATTTAGAGCTCAGAACAACTTTGCAGACTTGTTAGTAACCACTTGATGTTTAAAATTTTAGAGGTGTTGTCTTTTGTTACACTTTGTCTTCGGTGCAGCTGGATGTGTCCATGATCAAGTTTGGTCACCAACCCTTTACATACTCTTGCCCTCCTGCAGTTTCACCTTGAACTTTTATATGCAAGTGTTTTTCAGGAAGTTACTTCCCTTACATACTACAAAAACTAACATTCATTAAATTCCTGTCTTATGAAAAAATACTTTAAATTATATTTCTAAAATTTGCATTAATTCAACTTGTACTCTCTCAAAGCAGCTGTAACACTTTTCCCACTCGAGTTGTGGAATGTTTTGAAATAGGAACTGTGACTAACTTCAATAAATATAAAAATGAATTCAACTACTTGGTGAAGTATAACATTATACTCAAAACATGTCTGAGGTTTGGTGTCTTCTATAGTTGATCAGTTATAAATTATTACTTGTGTAATGAAGTACAGGATGGTAGTTTGACTTTAAAAGCAAAACAACTATGCGAGGGCTGAGGACATGACTGGTTGGTAAAGTGCTTGCAAGGGACCTGAATTTGGATCCCCAGGACATATGTAAAAGCTGGATGTAGTGGTATGTGCCTGAATCCCAGTGCTGGAAAGCAGAGACAGGAGACTCTAGGAATTTGCTGGCAAGGAATTTACTTGCCTAGTCAGTGAGTTCCAGGTTCAGTGAGAGACCCTGTCTCAAAAAATAAAGTGGAGAATAATTAAGAAGATACCCAGTGACACTCCCTGGCTTTCACATACAAGCCCATGTGCTGCACACACTTGTGAATACACAAACATGTATTCATATGTGCATAAAAATGTATTTGAAAATCCTTGTGCTGTTTCATGTGATTCTTTTTGAGTCTCTCATGTAAATGAGGTTTTGAATCAAAACTTGACTTCCATTTTACAGATTTTGGCATTTGAAAATCAAATACCAAGAAATTTTGATGATAGCAACACTTTCCATTGCATTTGGTGATGTTCACTAGAATTCTAGTTGTTTTTAATTTATCATGGCTTTCTAGACTGTTATATAGTAAATTCCCACAAAATTAAATACTCTTTCCTGAAAAGAGGAAGGAAGCTCTGATTGAGGAAGTCAAATCTGGGAGATTTGAAACTTAGAGGTCACAGAAGACCACTCCCTAAGGTTAGAGGAATGGTAAAACAAAGGGCAGACTGACCAATGGTAATTATAAATTGAAACATTCCCTGGCAAGTTGCTGAGGCTAAATGTTCCAGAGATTCAGGAAGTCAACAAGTCTAGGTAAAAGGTTGCAAGACTCCTCCCTAAGGCTATAAAAAGAGAAAACACCTGCTTGGGGATGAGACACTGAGCTGCCTTCAAGTTGTGAGCATGCTGGAGACTCTCCACACAACTAAGTTGCCTGCACGTTGTGCAGTGAGCTCCAAAAACACAACTTTGGTAGGCTTTTTAGGTGTTGCAGCTGCCTTGAGTCATCCATTGCTCTTGTAAGCAACCCTTCACCCTGCACTTTAACTAACCCCAATAAACTTACTGGCTTACCTAAACTGGTTTTGGTGTACTTGTACTTTGTTCGATTGTCTGTGCCCTAGCTGGGGTGAAGATGTGTTCACATCCCCGCAGGGAAAAAGTTTCCTGTGACATAGCCTGATAACTGGACCCACTATATAATATGCAAGTTTTAAAAGGCTTTTAGTGTATTGCTTTGATATTAATATAACAGCCCTGATAGTTGAAACTTACAAAATTGCCAAAATATATGTAAGCAAGTCTTTTACCACAGTGCTTTGTAAATTGATGTGTATGGATGTTCAGAAGTGTCTTTGCAGCATTAGATTTTATGCTGCTGCCTCATGGTGCCTGCTGCATTGCAAGGGGGCACTGAATGTTTCAGTGAGCTCTCCCTTGCACAAAAATATTATTTTGTGCCTACAGTGTAACAGGTACTATCATAGGTAATTAATGGTTTTCTCCATCCTGCACAGTAACCTGTTAGCACAATTGTTCAGTTAGATTGGTTAGTAACTCATATTGCAAAATAACTATGTGTTTTAACAAAATATTTGCATTGGTGATATTATGTGGCAAGTTTCTTGGTATATACATATATCAGGGTAGCATTAAATTAACAACATTCTATATGTGAAGTACTGTAAGACAAACACAAAATCAGTTACAAGATGAAAAATAACTCATTAAGGTATCATGGAAGGAGAAGGGTAACTGCAAAGATGCATCATGTTAAATATTTCAAATGAACACAATGGCTATGGAGGACTTTTTTTTTACATGCCTATAGATCTGGATTACATATACAACTAATAGAACATGAAAAACACATCATGTTAAATATTTTCCAATGAACACAGTGGGTTTCCCTTTCACATACTCACAGATCTAGATTAAACATGTAGTTAAGAGAACATGAAAAAAATGCATCATGTTAAATATTTTCAAATGAATTAATTTTCCTTTTACAGGCCTATAGAACTGGAACAAGATATAATAGAACATAAAAGCAACAGTGATTTACCTTCTATGATTAAGACATTTAATAGAATGAAAATCCAATTTGTTTATATTAGTTTAATTTTATTCCATGTTTAAACAAAAGACTTCTCTCAGTATGAAGCCTAATTATGAAATTTAAAGGTTTTAGAGTTTTAGTGTTGCCATTATAGCTTTTAAAACATTTTTCTCTATTTGTCTTGAATAATTTAAATCTTGCAGGCAAATAATAAGAATAGCAGAATGAGCTCCTATTAAGTTTTTGCTTGAATCCCTTACCTGACAGCTTTTCTCAATTAGCTATAGTGTCCTTTCTGCTGTTTTGTGAACCGTTTGAGAGTAAGTTAACTCTACTAATACCTAATTTTATCAGCGCCCCTTTCCTAAGAAAATTTCATTTTCTTACATTTCCACAATTTTATAGCCACAATCAGAACACCAACATTAACACAATACTTCTATGTAATCAGTAGCCTTAGTATAATGCACACATGTGTGTTTTATGGGTCAAGGTCTATCCCCAGGCCATCTCTTTTCATATATAATAATTACTTATCTTTCTTTAAAAATATTTATTTTTTTATTTATTTACTTAGGAAAGAGAGGAAAAGACAGAGAGAAAGGGAGATAGAGAAAATGGGCACACCAGGGCTCCAGCTACTGCAAACAATCTTCAGACGCATGTACCATCTTGTACATCTGGCTTACATAGGTCCTGGGGAATTGAACCTGGGTCCTTAGGCTTCACAGGCAAGCACCTTAACTGCTAAGCCATCTCTCCATCCACTCTTTATCTTTAAAGGCATTTTCAACAGTATAAGACAATTGGTTTGTGTGAAATCCTTCAAGTTGGATTTGTTAAATGATTCATCTTGTAGATTTAATTTTTGCACCTTTTAGAGGAATATTTATTTTTTCCATTTCCTAGTGCTATTAGCTTTTGAGGTTTTAGTGTTTATCTTTTAATATGTTTGTTACAAAGAAATAACCTGTAAGATACTTAGATAGAAGGTTTTGCTGTTGTTGATTTTTAAAATCTTATTATTTATTTTTGAGGACAGAGAAAAAAAGGGCACACTCGGTCCTCTTGCCCTTGCACATGAACTCCAGATGTATGTGCTACTTTGTGCATTTGGTTTTATGTGGGTACTGGAGAATCAAACCTGAGCCATCAGGTTTTGCAAGCAAGTACCATTAACCAATGATCCATCTCCCAGCTGAAGTTTTGTTTTATTGAGACAGCATTTAAGATGTATCCCAGACTGTTCTTGAGCTTGCAGCAATCCTCCTGCCTCAGTTTCTGAATAGCTGGGATTATAGGTGTGCATTCCATACACACTGGGGATTGTTTTTCCAGATTGGTGTGTATGGTTCTGATACATGAACATTAATGTTTTCTAAAATTATTTAAGACACAGACTCAGAGAGAGTATGGATATGAGTATTCAGGGCTGGTGGTGGCCAAATGGCAGCAACAGTCAGCTCTGGAATGTGACACTGATGAGACTGTTCAGCAGGGCTGTTCAGCAGGGCTGCAGCATCCGAGACTTTCTTTGGCCTGGCCAAGACTTCCAGTGATCTTGTGGAGCGCCTGTTGTCTGGCAGCTTGCACTATTGCTATCTTTTCCTTGGAATTTTTGGAAGTATTATATGTTTATTATGATTATTTTTGCCTTTATTTTCCCCTTCTCAGTAGTAATAGGGGAATCCAATTGAGATGTGTCTATAGAGTCACCAATGATTAAACAGGCAGAATTAACATTGTGAAGATGACAATCCTACCAAAGGCAATATATAGATTTAACGCAATTCCAATTAAAATCCCTACAGTGTTCTTCACAGAGATAGAAAAAATGATCTCAAATTTCATATGGAAAGGCAGAAGGCCTCGCACATCCAAACATATCCTCAGCAAAAGAAATACCTCTGGTGGCATCACCATACCTGATATAAAGCTATATTACAAAGCCATAGTAATAAAAACAGCATGGTACTGGCATAAAAACAGGAGTATAGACTTGAGGACCCGGATTTTGGGTCAAGCAACTATAGCTATTTGATATTCAACAAAGGCCCAAACAATATAGACTGGAAAAAAGATAGCATCTTCAACAAATGGTGCTGGACAAACTGGATAACCACATTCAGGAAACTAAAACTTGATCCACACATCTTTTTTCAAATTTTTTTAAGATGTTTATTTATTTGAGGGTGAGAAAGAGAAGAGAGTGCACCAGGGCCTCCATCCACTGCAAACAAACTCCAGATGCATGCACCCCCTTGTGCATCTGGCTTACATGGGTCCTGGAGACTCAAACAGGGATCCTTTGGCTTTGCAGGCAAATGTCTTAATCTTTAAGCCATCTCTCCAGCCCTGTCACTGAATTCTCTTGCCCTGCTCTTCTGCCATGCTAAAATTATATTCAATGTAATACTGAGATTGCTATAATTTTTAAATTTATTTCATAATAATGGCTTGCCCTACATTTTAAAATATGTTTTTTACACTTTAAAAACTAAAAATATTGTTTTTGTTGTTATTTTGAAGCAGGGTCTCATTCTAGCCAAGGCTGACCTGGAGCTCACTCAATAGTCCAGACTGGTCTCCACAGTGATCCTCCTATCTCAGCCTCTTGAGTGCTAAATTAAAGCAGTGTGCCATTATGTCCAACCTTGCAAACAAATTTTTCAATTCTTAGCAGTCTGTGGTTCATCTTTTAGAAAGATAACTGTGGAACAATATTTTCAGCCCCTACTTTTTCACATGAACCTTACAAATATTCAATTTACTTACATTAAAATATGTTTTCAGCTAGATAAGTATCCAAAAAAGAAAAGAAAGAACCACTTATATTTTAATGTTTTGTACAATTACAGCAGTGTTATTTTAGTACTGATTCTAATCTTACAGTTAATGAAATGGATTCATTTAAATTTGTAAGCATTTATTTACATTAATATACATGGTTTGACTGGGGATATAGCTCAGTAGTAGTACATGCTTAACACATGCAAGTATTTAGGATGAATCCCCAGTAGTACTTACTGGCATCCCCCAAAGTATATACCATGGCATGGACAAACCATAGTTTTCAGTGTAGACCCTAGGATGATTTGTACATACGAGCATGATAAGATGGCTGCCAAGGAGAGATGTTTGCTGGGGATAGCAATTTCACTTGGCAGTAAGCAACCCAGATTGAGGGGTGGAATTTGAAATCTAGAGACTTCATCACTGATTAGAGATGTTGGACAGGGAGCTACAGAATTTGATGTTTGCCCTGTTTGCTTTAGATTGAGTTCATCTTTCCTTGATATGGTCAGTGTCATCTTTTGCAGTGTGAATCTTTATTCTGTACCATTATGCCTTATTGGTTTTACAGGCTCGCAGTTAAGAAATCTTGGAATAGAGAAATGTTTGAACAGTAATAGCATTGAAAAATTATGGGGTCTTTTAAAGTTGTATTAAATGCATTGCATCTTGCATTATGGATGCTCATACATTTATGAGGGCCAGGGGCAAAATGTGATGATTTGAATAAGATGTTCCTTATAAACTCATGTGTTCTAAATGCTTGATCCTTACTTGATGACAATTTTGGAGATATGTATGTCACTAGGGATGCACCTTGAGATTTATTAATCTCCAGTTTACCAATGTTAGTTTGCTCTCCTGATATTGTTTCCACCTCTGTGGCTGAGATGATGTCCAGCCTCTGCTCATGTCATGCCTTTACCCTGACATCATGGAGCTTCCCTTCAAGACTATAAGCCAAAATAAACATCTTTCCTCCAATCAGTTGTTTGTGGTCAGGTGCTTTGTACCACCAACACAAAGGAAACTGTAACAATTAGAAATAACTGAAGCCCAACAGTCTAATGACTGTAGACTGTATGCATACAGTTAACTGGCTACAGTGAAAGCATTGGAGATTTATTGACTCTTCAAAAGGACAAAGTAGCAGGACATGGTGGAACATATCTTTAATCCTAGCACTCGGGAGGCCAAAGTAGGAGAATTATTGTGAACTCAAGGTTGCTTGACACTACATAGTGAATTCTGGGTCAGCCTGAGTCAGTGTGAAACCTTACTTAGATTAGTTTTTTTGAAGTGTAGCCATGTTTAGGGCTTGTGTGCTCAGACCTGGTGAGGTGCCTTTATCTCAGTGCTTAATGTATTGATAAGTTTCCTATCTTCTTAGACTTTTATAAAACACAGTTCAATTTTAGTCTTCTTATGTACATATGTACTCATATGCACATTCACAGAGGGTGAAATAAATGTTATGCACACATAATTTATGATTGTACTCATTTCTCACACAGTGTCTTGGAGATTAATATGCATATGTATATGTATGTATTGTTTCTTAATATGTATTTCTTCATTATTTAACATTTTTATCTATGTTTTATCTTTTTAATATTTTATTTTTATTTACTTGACAGAGAAAGAGGGAGAGAGAGAGTGAGAGAGAGAGGATGGGCACGCCAGGGTTTCCAGCCACTGCAAACAAACTCCAGACACGTGTGCCCCTTTGTGCATCTGTCTAACATGGGTCCTGGGGAATAGAACCTGGGTCCTTTTGCTTTTCAGGCAAACGTCTTAATCACTAAGCCATACCTCCAGCCCTGTGGTTTATTTTTATAGCTACATAAAATAAAATAATACCATATAATAAAATGATGCTTTGGTAGTAATATAAATATTCCATTTGTCTGAAATTTATTATGTGCCAAGCCAGTATTATTGATTTTATCTAAAAACAATAAAGTAGGTATACCCTATTATAATAAGCATTTTACCAATAAATAATCAGTCTCACATGAAATTTTTAAATTTAAAATTGTTAGGTGGAATGGAATACATTTTAAATCCTGGTAGATGTTGTTAAATTGTACTACAAAAGAGCTGTATCAGCTTAATCCCAAAAGGAAAATATGGGAGCACAGTTTCCCATATCCTTACATTAACCAGCAAAGTCTTTATTTTTTCCAACCTGTATTTACACAGTTACTAAAATTGAACAGATGTTCATGTTCTTTTGTTATTTATTTTTTTCTGGAATTGCTGTCTTATATTACTTTTTTCTTTATGGTTGTGTTCAGCTTTATTTACAATAGCTTTTGTCTTGGTACATTTAAATTTTATGCACACAATATTTGAAGTTTATGTTTGCTTAAGGATCGTTTGGCACCTCAAAATCTTAAGTACCTTCTTAAGTACTTCCATATTATTTTTCATAGTGTGTTTAAATTCTTTTATTTGAAATTTTGAATCATTATGGCATTTATAGAAATATAATTTTATTTTTGTCCGATGATGGCAAACCAGCTTGAAACATGATAGACCTTAGAACTTCATAAGACAAGAGAGCAATAGGATGAGTGAACATGGATCTCTACCTCCAGGAAGCAGACACTGAACTGCCACAAACAGCAGCACAGGTGAGCACCACATCACACTGGCCATGTTCCATCTGCCACAGTAGAATGGGACCATACACCTGTACACTGTACAACTTATAGAGCTGCATTCAGTACCCCAGGATGGAGGAGAGAGTCTTGGGAAGCTTACCTGTGGAGATTTAAACTACTATTATTTTAGATCTCTGTTATAGCTCTGAATCTATAGTGCAAGTACCACAAGTTTCAAAATGAGAGGCACTGGCTTGGTGTTTTCAGGTCCTATAGCAAAAGAGTTGGCAAGAATAGTAGGGAAAGGTTCAGATGAAATTAAACTTTTGTAGTGAATGCTGTGTGCAAAGTTCTATGTAAGGTCTAAAGAAGCACAAAGAAAGAACAAGGCTTGGGTTATGGCTTAGTGCTTGCCCGTTAAGCCTAAAGACCCAGATTTGATTTCCCAGAACCCATGTAAGCCATATTCACAAAGTGGCACATCCATCTGGAGTCTGTTTGCAGTGGCTGAAGGCCCTGGCATGCCCATTCTTTCTCTCCATCTGCCTCTTTCTCTTTCTCTCTCAAATAAATAAAATATTTTTTTAAAAAAGAAAGAACAGTTTTTGCCTTCTAGACACTTAAAATCTATAGAGAAAAAAAACATAAAACACCAGTAGCAATAAATTATGATCTAGGGACAATATACTTCAAGGAATTTCTAATTTAGGGAACAACATATTTACACAAAAAACTTTATGGGTGCATGCAGGAGTGCATATGTTTGTATATGAGTTCAGGTGTATGTGCATATATATGTGCACACATGTAGAGGCCAGAAGACAACCTCAGATGTCATTACTCAGGAACACTATCTACTTTTATTGAGACAGGCAAGACTGGCTGGCCAGACAGCCATGGGATCTGTCTTTCTCTGCCTCCCCGCTGGTATTATAAGTGTATGTCACCACACTCAGCATTTGTTTTTAATGTGAGTTCTGGGGATAGAACCTAAGTCCTCATGTGGACATGGACATGCACTTCACTAACTAAGTTATTTCCCTAGCTTACAATGTTTTTTTCTAAATATATTTATTTTTTGTTTATTTGAGAAAGAGAAAGAGGCAGATACAGAAAGAGAATAGGCATATCAGGGCCTCTGGCCACTGCAAATGAACTCCAGATGCATGTGCCACCTTGTACATTTGGCTTACATGGGCCCTGGGGAATCAACCTGGGTCCTTTGGCTTTTCAGGCAAGCATCTTAACCACTAAGATATCTCTCCAGCCCATACAATCACTCCTAGCTACAAATTTTTTGACTTGTGTGTGAGTTGGAGTAAAGAGTCAGTAGCAAAGACCAGCAACCCAGAAAAGAGTTATAGGGGTAAGAGGAGAGGAGAGGAGAGCAGAGAACTTAAGGGGGTTGTATTGTATATATGTAAGTAGATGAACAGATTACTGGGAGTGGAATGGCCATAATGAGGTCAGGGGAAGAGAATGAGTAAAGGAAAGGTGGGGGCAAGGTTAATCAAAGTATAAGAGGGTATGAATAAGTCATATGGAAACCTACTTTTTTGGGCAATGGAACACCCAGAAGCCATAGATTGCTACTAGAAAATTTTCATTGCCAGGGATGGGATACCTTCCAGTGAGTTGCTGGCTAAGTAGGTCCCTGATGTCCCCCAAAACCTTAGAGGCTGAGGCTCTTTATTTTACACTAGGAATATATGGTAAGATTCTATTGCTAAAGACTCCACATACTTGGGCTGCAATGTCACTGAGCAATTCTGCTGGAGCTGAGCTGAAAACTTACTTCATGTAGACCAACTGACAGAAAGCTAGAAACAACTACATTGCATGCAGATCAAGCAGGTGAGAGAGAAATCACCAGTGGAGATACTCAACATTTAGCCACTGCAAGCCTTAAATTTAGCCAGCATGGCAAAATGAGCCAATGGGTGCAATAGTGGCACATCTGTTATGGGGGAAACCAACCACCCTGTAATTGGATTGGAGGCCTGCTCCATGCCTGATACTGAAAACTTACGACAGGGTTAGTCATGATCCCTAGAGGTGTAATATCTGCTGCTGTCTGGCTAAATGTATATACTATGCTCATCAAACTGCCTGGTAGGAACTTCTCCTAATGTTCACACTCATATATTAATGCTACTTTCACTTCTAGTTAGAGAATCTTCTCTTTTTCAGATGGCAGTGACTTTGGGATGGCTCAGAAGGCACTTTGGTGCTGAGAAGAAGTGACATAAGAGTGCCCAGCACTGTATCTCTATCACACCTTCTAAGCTTCTAAGCCTCAAGGGTTCATTGCAGAAGAGATGGCAGAAAGAATGTAAGAACTAAGAGAAAGGGTAGGACTCTATAAAAAGTGATCTTCCAGACACAAAATGGCCTGGATATCTATGAACTCACAATATCTGAAACTACCTACATGAGACCATCATAATAGGAGGAAAAGATATTGACATCAAAATAGAGACTGATTAAAAAGGGGTGGGGTATAAAGGAGAGTGGAATTTCAAAGGGGAAAGTGGAGGAAGAGAAGGAATTACCATGGGTTATTGTCTATAATTATGGAAGTTGTCAATTAAAAAAGTGAATTAAAAAAGTTATTATTGAAAGGTGTGTATTTATTTTTGCCATTTTTCTTATTTTGTAGGTCTAGTTTTACCTTTGCTTTCTCATGTTAACTTGTGTTTGAGCATGGTTTCTTTTTTCCATGTTCTTTGTGTGTGAACTTTTCTGTCACTTCAGCATGCAGGATTCTTTCAAGAATTTTCTGTAGAGTTGGTTTGGGCTTCATATATTGCATTAGCCTGCTTTGTCTTGTCTTTTCTTTTCTTTTTTTTTTTGTGGAATGTTCTTATTTCTCCATCTATTTGAATGCATAGCTTTGTAGGATAAAGTAATCTTGGTTTACAGTTGTTATCTTTCAGAACTTGGAATACATCATTCCAAGCCCTTCTGGCTTTGAAAGGTTATGTTGAGTAATCTACTGTTATCCTGATAAGCTTGCCTTTGTATGTGACTTGATTTTTCTTCCTAATTGCTTTCAGCATACTTTCTTTGCTTTGTGTGTTTTGTAGTTTAATTGTAATATGACAGTGGGAGGTTCTTTCTAGATTTGGTCAGTTTGGCATTCTATAGGCTTCCTATATCTATATTGGTATCATTTTTCCCTACTTTAGAGAAGTTTGCTTCTATGATTTTGTTGAAAATACCTGATCTGCCTTTGGAGTGAATTTCTTCTTCTACTATGCCCTGAATTCTTATGTTTTATCTCTTCATAGTGTCCGGAATGTCTTGAAATTCCCATTCATGCCTTTCTATTAGTTTGTCTTTCTCTTTGTTGGACTGTATTAGGTCTGGCATCTGGTCTTCTAGTTTAGATATTCTGTCCTCTCCTTGATCCATTCTACTGATGAGACTTCCTACAGAGCTTCTATTTTTGACTGTTTTTCATTTCTAGTATTTCTGATTGGTATTGTTTTTATTATTTCTGTGTCCTTACTCATGTCATATTGACCTCATTTCCTTAAGTTGTTTTCCTGGGATTCCTTCAAGAGTTTTTTTCCTTCTATGATTCCTTTGATTTCTTCTTTGATTTCTCTGAAAATGATGTAATCTTTTTTTTAATCTTTGTCAGGCATGTCACCTAAAGCAGTCTCACTGTAGGTCATTTCTGATGAATTTTTAATTTTTGATGGGATTCTATCATCTTCATATTTTGTGATTTTTGTATTATAATGTAGAGCTGTTTGCATCTTGAATTAATTTGATGCTTGGGTTTTCTAATTATCTGCACTGTTCTTAGCTATGCAAATCTGACTTTATATATCTTCACTGTAGGAGCTTAAGGTACCAGGTGTAGCTCTTATACCCCCAAGAGAAACAGCAGAAGTGACCCTAGGTATTGAGTTTACTGCTATTCAAGTATTGTAGTAGACTGGGTGAAGCAAATTACTGGCAAATTCTAAAATTCAACTGAGCAATATAGACATTAAATCAAAATTATACAAAACTTATAAAAGCATGGGGATTAAACTAAACAGATAATTTAGTAAAGCCAAGGTCCCTAAGGGTGTGTGTTGCCCCACACCCTTAATCTTGTGAACTAGGAGGTTAAGATTTCCAAGTCATCCTGGGGCCAGTCAGTCTCTGCCCTCAATAATGACAGAAGAAAAAGACAAAGGCCCTAAAAACCAGGAAATGTTAAGGCAACAATAGTCAACACCAAAATACAGCATATTTGAGAAGGGTATAGCCAACCAAATGTAATACATAAACTTTCCTGACATGGAAAGAGCAATTAACACTTCCAGTGCAGGCCTATGTATCTGGCTTTGTATAAGTAGGCCCTGTTACGTTTTTTGGATAGGTTGCAATCTCAACAATGCTGAGTGCCCACCTTGATGTCTGTCAGTGCTGGGCAGCCAGTGTGAATGAGTTCTCCACATGTTCATGGCCCTGACAGTTGGGGGATGGGAGACTTTGCAGGATGCCTGGAGTTGTAGCAGAGCTGCTCAGCTGGTCCTGTGTCTTTTACTTTGGTAGATGCTCAGCTGGTCTCTATTGTCTTCCCTTTCAGGTTTCTTGCCTTTGCAAAGAGGCTGATGTGAGTGGAAAATCCCCTCACCTTGTTTCTGTTCCTGCCACTCCACACTGCTGGCCTGCATTTTGAGTGTGGAGACACTCCCTCCTTATCCTTTGGTTTTGTTTGCCCTCCCTAAGCCTGGGGAATCTCCCTGGTGGTGGGATTAGCCACTCAAAAAAAGTTCTTGTCCTCCAAAATGGGCTCTAAATGATCTATTCCAAAAGATACTCCATTGATATGTTTCAAAGCTAATTTAAATGAAGTTGGACTCTGAGGTCCTATCTACTAAATTATTCCAACTCTGTATTCAAATCAGGCTGCAATATTCTCTAGACAATGGCCTGAATTTGGTACTTTGGAATCCAACATTTTCATTGGTCTTGATAACTTTCTTCAATGACAGTGCAAGTGTTAAGTGAGGTTCCTTCTCCTGCTCCTGCCCCTCCTGAAACTCTTATCTCTCACCCATAGTACTGTCAGCTGCCATGACTTGCCAGAGTCTCTCCCTCTCACACCAAATTCAAGTCATCTCACTAAATCAAATACTGATCCTGCCTTTTCAAAGGAATTCCTATCTTTACTGGGCCTCTTTAACTTCTTCTGCACATGGATACCTAATTTCTCTCTCCTTGCTTTTCCTCTTTCCTGCCATAGAAAAACCTACAGGAGAGGTAGGACAATCATAGTAAACCAGCAACGACCTCACAACCAGATAAAATAAGCAAAGACAGGCACCTAGTGAGGTTCTTGCCTGTGGCTAATGGCTAGTAGAAAAGAAAAAAAAATGTCAGTTTTAAAATTCAAACTAAGGACAGTTATTGCCTTGTTGTTATGGTGGCTTCTTGTCCCAGGCCCAACCCAAAATCTCATACAGTTTTTGGTATCCACCCTATCTCTCTCTCCCTTCACCATGATAATTGCTTAAAAATTCCAACTCCCGCTAGTAGACGGGCTCTGGAGCTGCTCTGGCCAGGGAAGAGGAGTTGCATGTGTCGCTTCAGCTGGCGGGTGCTGAGGCGGCAGGGGCTGCTGTGCGACCGCCTGGGTTTGTGAAATGGCTACTGACATTTCTGAATCCAGTGGGGCTGACTGCAAAGGAGATACGAGGAACAGTGCCAAGTTAGATGCTGATTACCCTCTTCGAGTCCTTTATTGTGGAGTTTGTTCTTTACCAACAGAGTACTGTGAATATATGCCTGATGTTGCTAAATGTATGCAATGGTTAGAGAAGAACTTTCCAAATGAATTTGCAAAACTCACTGTAGAAAATTCACCCAAACAAGAAACTGGAATTAGTGAAAGTCAAGGAACCGTAGGAGAAGAAGAGAAGAAGAAATAACAAAAGCGAGGTGGAAGAGGTCAAATAAAACAGAAAAAGAAGACCGTACCACAAAAGGTTACTATAGCAAAAATTCCCAGAGCAAAGAAGAAATATGTGACAAGAGTGTGTGGCCTTGCAACTTTTGAAATTGATCTTAAAGAAGCACAAAGATTTTTTGCTCAGAAATTCTCCTGTGGTGCCTCAGTAAGAGGGGAGGATGAGATCATCATTCAGGGAGACTTCACAGATGACATAATTGATGTCATTCAGGAAAAATGGCCAGAGGTGGATGATGACAGCATTGAAGATCTCGGAGAAGTAATGAAGTGATTTTGGAAACGTCTGTATTTATGATCTGAACTGAAAGTTGATATGGCCAAAGGGAGAGGGGCCTTTTAGAAATATATACATATTTTTATTTATATATATATATATTTATCCTACAGTAAAGCTGTAGACTGCTCTCTTCCTTGGCATTTTCACTATTCTGTACAAGGCTGCTTGGGTTTTTTATTGCCAAAGTCTTATAGACAAGGGAGACTGTCATGCATATGCATGAATCTGAATTTAGTCAAATAAAAATATTTGGCCATTTGATACTGACTTTTTCTCTTTTTACTTCTTATTCTGAAAAAAATGCTGTACACTCCCCTTCCCCCACCCCAGTGCTGGGAATTGGGCCCAGGACATGGTGCATGCTAAGCAAGCACTACCACTGAGCTGTTCTCCCAGGTCTAGGACTTCCTTGACTTTTGTGGAAAGCATTTCAGTTGTTTATCTTACTGATGGAAAGCTGAGTGATTTTTTAAAAATTTGAATTTCATTGAATTTCATTCCCTTATTCATAACACATCTCCTTGTTTCTTTATTGTAATGTTTGAGATAGATAAGAATCTAATAGTTTTATGATTAAATTTGTTTTATCATTAACAACAAAGTCTAGTTTGTGAAGATAACAATATACTGTTGGTAGGTTTGTTCAAACCGTTAATGGAAATTACTTGGTAAAATACATTAAAAGCCTTAAAACAAAAACAAAAAAAAATTCCAACTCCCTTGGGCTCTCAAAACTCCCAGGTGGTTGGAACAAATCTCCAACAGCCAGGTAGAATAATCCACCTGCCCTGCCTCCACCTACAGAGAGGCCATTTGCCATATCCACTTCATCTTTAGCTCCACGAGTAGGGGAAATAAGCCTCCATCCCTCTGTCTTCCTAAGGTACCTAGGACTCCTGATCTTCAGACAGATGCCCTGGCACGTCTCACCCCTCTATAGGTTCCCAAGTTTCCAAAACTCCACTGGCCTCATAGTTGGGTTGTCTCCTGACTAATCTTAAAACTCTTGGCTTAAAAGGAGATATCAAGTCCAATTGTCTCATTATTTTTAATGCAATATGGTTTGGCCACAAAAGAAATTGGACAATGATTCTCTTTGCCTGAAAATGACACATTTGGCTTCCAAATTCTTAAAGATCTTGATAAACTGGATTGGCAACTGGCTCTATTCTACCCCCCCCCCCCCCATCTCTTCTCTGTCAGTCTACTCTGCAACCCAAGCCCTCTTGGGGAAACTTCTTCCTTCCACCCCATTAAAGAGTTCCTATTAGTATCACCCTTCCTTAGCCCAAGAAGATGACCACAAGACCTCCTTTACTGTGCCACTACAAATGACAATCTCTCTGTCTCCCCACTCTCTCTCTCATCTTAAATTTGCTTAACTTGTTTCTGTTTAAAGTACAGCTATAAAATTGGCCTTTGAAAAAGATGTCCAGCCCATTCTCCAGATTCTACTGGTTTCCTTGCACCTCTTGTTCTACCTTGAGGTTTTCTAACATTATTTGCTTTCCCAGACAAATCTATGATCAACAGCCACATGGTGAAAGGGGGACTCTGTTCTCTCCTATGTGGAACTTCCTTTACCCATCATAAACAGTGGCCACATAGATTATTTTTTTTAATTTATTTGTTTATTTGCAAGCAGAAAGAGACATAGAAGAGAAACAGACAGAAAGAGAATGGGCACACTAGGGTCTCTCACCACTGCAAACAAACTCCAGATGCATGTGCCCTTTGTACATCTAGCTTACATGGGTCCTGGGAAATCAATCCTGGGTCCTTTGGCTTCGCACACAAATGCCTTAACTGCTAAGCCATTTCTCCAGCCCCACATAGATTATTTTTATGGATCCAGGTAAAATCAAAAGGACCTACTAATCAACTCCATGCCTTCCCAGAGGGCAAGCAGGCCTCTCCCACATATTAGAGTCTTCACAAACACAAAGTATAATTAAAATTTTCAGAAAAAAATCTCTTTATGTTTCATGTTCTTTGTCATATCTAATGCTGGCCAGCCATGTCATTTCATATCATGTTCTCGATGTTTCATGTAGACTATGTTTATGTGTGACTAAATTTATGGTAACTAATTGTTCTAGTGCTTTTGTCATCAAGTGTTCTGATGCTTATGTAGGGAGTGGTACCCTTCCTTTGGCTGTTACATTCCTTCTGCCACCTCTTCCACAATGGACCCTGAGCCTTGGAGGGTGAGATGTTTCAGAGCTGGACACTCCTCCATCCCTTCTTCTCAGCACTATGTTGCCTTTTGGCCATCCCAGTGGTCATCACCATCTGAAAAAAGAAGCTTCTCTAACCAGAAGTGAGAGTAACATTAATATATGAGTATTAACATTAAGTGTAGTGATTTCAGGGCAATTTGGTGAGATTAACATATGTATTTATCCAGACAAGAGCAGGCTTTATACCCCTAAGACTCATGACCTCTCCCTGCCATAGGCTTTGGGTTAGGTTTTCAGTACCTGGCACATATTCCTTCCCATACAGTGGGCCTTCAGTACAATTGGAGAGCTGTTGGTTTCCCCCAGAGCAGACAAAACAGTATTGCACTCGTTCAGACATTTGGCCTGTCTGGCTAAACTTAAGGTTTCCAGTGTACACTGTTTTCACCACTGAATACTTTGTTCTCCCATAAACTGCATACAGTGTAGCTTTTTCCAGCTTTCAGTTGGCTGAGCTACAGAGAGAAGGTTTTCTGCTCAGCACCACCTTGATTTCTCAATGACTTTGCCACATAGGCATGTGATGTCTTCAGCAATAAGGTCTTACCATCGCTTGCTTATAGGGAACCAAGGGCCTTGGCAATAGCTTATAATGTTTTGGAGACAACATAGACATCCCTGGCCAATGACTCACTGGGAGGTATCCCATTCCAGGCACTGAAAATTTTCAAGTAACAACCTATGGCTTCTGGATGTGACATTATTTTATTTTATTTTTTCAATTTTTAATTTTTTTATTATTTATTTATTTGAGAGTGACAGAGGAAGGGGGGGGAGGCAGAGGGAGGGAGAGAGAGAGATAATGAATGGGCACACCAGGGCCTTCAGCCACTGCAAACAAACTCCAGATGCGTGTGCCCCTTGTGCATCTGGTTAACATGGATCCTGGGGAATCAAGCCTTGAACCAGGGTCCTTAGGCTTCATAGGCAAGTGTTTAACCACTAAGCCATTTCTCCAGCCCTCAAATTTTTGTTAACAACTTCCATGATTATAAGAAATATCCCATGGTAATACCCGCCATCCCCACACTTTGCCCTTTGAAACTCCATTCTCCATCATATCCCCTCCCCATCTCAATCAGTCTCTCTTTTAATTTTGATGTCATGATCTTACATTCTTTCCGCCACCTCTTCCGCATTAGACCCTGAGCCTTGGAAGGTGTGATCAAGATATTGCAGTACTGAGCACTGCGGTCATTTCTTTCCAGCACCACGATACCTTCTGAGTCGTTCCAAGGTCATTGCCCCCTGAAAAGAGAAAATTCTCTACCCAAAGTGAGAGTAGCATTAATATAAGGGTATGAATATTAAGAAAAGTGCTTCCTGGGAAGTTTGATAAGCATAGTATATACATTTATCCAGACATCAGCAGATGTTACACCCCTAGGGCTCATGACTACCCCTGTTTTAAGTTTTCAGTATCAGGGATGTATTCCCTCCCATGGAGTAGGCCTCCAGTCCAATGAGAGGGCAGTTGGTTTCCACTATGACAGATGCTCATTTGGCCTGGCTGGCCAGATATAAGGCTTGCAATGTCCACAGGTATCCCATACTCTGTGTGTCATTATTTTTAAAAGTACATTTTCATATGTCTTATTCATAATATCTTTAATTATGATTGACCCTTCCCCCACATCTTTCTTTCATATGATCTCTTCCCCTGACCTCACTTAGGCCTTCCCTCTCCCTGTAATCTGTTCTTCTACTTACATATATTCAATACCATCCCCTTAAGTCCTTCCCTGTCCTCCCTCCCTTATAACCTTTTGCTAGCTTACTGGCCTCTGCTACCAATTTTTGGTTCCAGCTCACACACAAGTCTATACATTTGTAGCTAGGATCCACATATAAGAGAGAACATGTGACATTTGGCTTTCTGGGCCTGGGTTACCTCACTTAGTATTATCCATTCCAGATCCATCCATTTCCCTGAAAATTTCATAATTTCATTTTTCTTTAACACTGAATAGAATATGTAGATGTACCACATCTTTATTATCCATTCATCTGTGGATGGACATGTAGGCTGGTTCTATTTCTTAGCTATTGTGAATAGAGCAGCAACAAATGTGGTTGTGCAAGTATCTCTAAAGTAGTGAGAAGAGTCAATAGGAGTGCTATAGCTGGATCATATGGAAAATCTAGTTTTAGCTGTCTCAAGAACCTCCACACTGAGTTACACAATGGCTGTACCAGATTACATTCCCACCAACAGTGCAGAAGGGTTCCCCTTTTACCACATCCTTACCAACATTTATTGTCGTTTGTTTTCTTGATGGTAGCCATTCTGATGGGAGAGAGAGGGAATCTCAAAGTAGTTTTAATTTGCATTTCCCTGATGGCTGAGGATGTGGAACACTGTTTTAGATGTTTATATGCCACCTGTATTTCTTCCTTGGAGAACTCTCTATTTAGTTCCATAGCCCATTTTTATATTGGGTTATTTGATTTCTTATTGTTCTGCTTTTTCAGTTCTTTGTATATTTTGGATATTAATCCTCTGTCAAATGTGTAACTGGCAAAGATTTTCTCCCATTCAGTAGATTGTCTGTTTGCTCTATTCACAGTGTCCTTTGCTGTACAAAAGCTTTATAATTTCATGAGATCCCAGTGGTTGATTAGTGGTTTTATTTTTTGAGCAATTGGGGTTTATTCCAAGATACTTTTTTTTTTTGAGGCAATTGTGAATGGGAGAGATTCCCTGATTTCATTCTCCATACATTTGTTGTTAGTATATAGGAAAGCTACTGATTTCTGTATATTTATTTTGTATTCTGCTACATTGCTAAAAGTGTTTATCAGCTCTGACAGTTTGCTGGTAGAGTTTTTAGGGTCTTTTATGTATAGAATCATATCATCTGCAAATAGTGATAACTTGATCTCTTCCTTTCCAATTTGCATCCCTTTTATGAGTGTCTCTTGCCTTATTGCTATAGCTAAGACTTCCAGTACTGTATTAAATAAAAGTGGGGATAGTGGAACCCTTGTTTTGTTCCTGAATTTAGTGGAAAAGCTTCGAGTTGTTCAGCATTTAGTATTATGTTGGCTGTAGGTTTGTCATAAATAGCTCTTATTATGTTGAGGTATATTCCTTCTAGTCCCAGTTTCTGTGATACTTTTACCATGAAAGGATGTTGGACATTGTCAAATGCTTTTTTGGCATCTATTCAGATGACCATGTGGATTGTGTCCTTCAGACCACTTATATGACGTATTATATTTATTGATTTGGGTGTATTGAACCATCCCTGTATCCCTGGAATAATGCCATCTTGGCCAGGGTGAATAATCTTTTTTTTTTTTTCTTTTAGCACTTATGAACTTTGGGATTTATTTAAACAGCAAAGTTATCAATCTGAACAGGAGGGGAAAAGGAAAAAATTTTAAAATCCACAGGAAGATGCCCCCCAGCACCCCAAATCAGCACAAAGCGCTATTTGTATCCTCCCATAGCAGAGTGGTTCGACAGCCCAGAGACATGGTGTTGGTTCCACGTGGGTGTATCCTTTAAATTCCTGCAGTGTGAACAAAATATCCCTTGACATATTCATCAAACTCCCCTCCCCAGTTGGCTTTCCAAAGAAGAAAGCTCACAACGGTGAGTTTTGACAGTGCTGCGATGTGGAATGTCTATGTAGGTCACCATGGTCCCAGAGGGAGGACAGCAGTATCCACCCAGCAGAGCCTTGGCACTGGGGCTGCCGTCTGCAGCAGCCACCCTGTGCACGCTGAGTGTGAGCTGCCAGCTAGCCGGGCGCCGACTGACAGCACAAAGGCACAAGTGAGTTCCTGTTCACGTCCGTGCCAACTTGCTTAGTGTTCTAGGACATTGAGGGTGAGCCATGAGCTTATCCTCCAGTGAACATCCGAGAGAATGATGGAAAATGCTCATTACAAAGTGTTTCCAGGTTTGGTAACTGTTAAAAATTGCTGGCTTTTATAAAAATGTCTTTCAGTAGATCAGTGAATCTATAAATGGTGGGATTTCACCACAGACTGCATGTAAAACAGAGGTGCGGCTCATGGAAAGGAGCATTGACACTGCTACAGGTCATGATTTCAGGGTCTCATGATAAATGCTTTGGCTAAGGCTGCATAGTTATGGGTGCCCACTCAGATGACGTGGCGCAAGGGTAGGAGCTGGTAGCAACAAGCGGTTCTCAAGACTTCTTCTCCTCATTAACTTCGGAAATTCTGTCGATAGATTTCAGGATTTCAGCAACAAGATTCAGTGTTTCTGCTCCAGACACCAGCTGCTTTGTGGATGAGCGTGCATTGTTCATGACAATGCGGAGGTTCTGCAAGGCCATTTCTGTGTTCTGTTTCACCACTGTAAGGCTGGTGCCCTGGCCCTTACACAAGGCTTCATTTTCCCTCTTGAAGCTGGAGACCTGTGCCTGGAGCAAGCTTACTTCCTGTTTCAGCTTTACCACATGATTGTCTGCCTTTATAGCCCGTTTAGTCATTAGTTCGAGGTTCTGCTCGACTTGCTGGACCACCGACTCCAGGTCATGGAAGTCACTCTCCTCCTTGATCATCTTTGCTTCCAACTTCCGCTCCAGTGTCCTCACCATTTCTGTTTGAGTTTCAGAGAAGCTCTGAACCTCATTCAGCTTTCTTCTTAGTTTAGAATTTTTGTCTTTTAGTGCTTCGTAACTTATCTGCAGCGTCCGCAGGTGTCGGTCTCCCGAGGATTCTCCGTGTGCTGCAAAGTCTGCACCTGGACTTCCGGCTGGAGATGCCGGGGAAACACGCGAGTCGGTGTCACTAATGGTCCATGGGGGCAAAGACTCGGGTCCTGCAAGCTCCGATGTGTTGGAGAAAAAGGAAAGGTATGTGCCACAGGGTGACGTGCTGCCTGTGACCCTGGAGGAGTGAGTCTGTTCCACAGTAGAGGGCATGTAGGCTCCATCCCACCCATCCTCCTCTTCCTCCTCTTCCAGGTCACCGGCTCCTGTTGGGTCTTCAAAAAATGGCTGCTGATAATCCAGGGCATTTCCCATGGTCTGAGAGGTTGGAGAACTGTGGTCTAGTCCCAATGGGTGCCTTGATGCTTCCTTCGGATAAATCCTACTGTTGGTTGACGTGTCTTCTTTCTACAGGCTAAGGTTCTTGGTTTTTAGAAACTCTTTAAAGGAGAATGGATTAGCCTCTTCAAGGTCTTCAGGTTTGTCATCCTCGGCCGAGGAGGCTCGAGTCCAGGACAGTGGGGGCGCGCCGGACATCACTGCACCCGCTAGACCTGCCAGGCTCCATGATCCCCCCCAGCCGGCTGGAAGGCGTGAATAATCTTTTTGATATATTATTGTATTCTATTTGCCAATATTTTGTTCAGAATTTTTGCATCTATGTTCATGAGGGAAATTAGTCTGTAATTTTCTGTTTTTGTTCTGTCTTTGTCTGGTTTTGGTTTGAGGGTGTTGCTGGCTTCATAGAAGGAGTTGGGTAAAATTCCTTCCTTTTCTATTTTATGGAAAAGTTTGAGAAGCATTGGTGTTAGTTCTTCCATGAAGGTCTGGTAAAATTTGCCAGTGAATACATCTGGACCAAGGCTTTTTTTTTAGTTGGGAGACATTTTATAACTGCTTGGATCTCTGTACTTGTTATAGGTCTATTTAAATGGTTTATCTTATCTGATGTACTTTTGGTATGCCATATGAATCAAGGAATCATCTATTTCTTTCAGATTTTTAAACTTAGAGGAATATATATTCTTAAAGGATGTCCTTAGAATTGTTGAATTTCTTTGGTATCTGTTGTAAGGGTAACTTTTTCATCTCTAATTTTATTAATTTTTGACTCTTCTCTCTTTCTTCTGGTCAAATTTGCTAAGGGTTTATCAATCTTGTTTATCCTTTCAAAGAACAAACTCTTTGTTTCGTTTATTCTTTGGATTTTGGGGGGGTTCTATTTCATTAATTTCTGCTATAATTTTTATGATTTCTTCTCATCTACTGCTTTTTAGTTTGCTTTGTTCTTCTTTTTCCAAGGCTTTAAGGTGGAGCATTAAATTGTTTATTTGTGAGCTCTCTAATTTCTTAATATAGGCACTTAGAGCTATAAATTTCCCTCTTAGGACTGCCTTCATTGTGTCTCAAAGTTTTGGTATGTTGTGTTATCATCATCATTTGATTTTATGAATTTATTGATTTCATTTTTGATTTTTTTAATGACCCATTAATCATTCAATATTGTACTGTTTAGTCTCCATGAATATTTATATGCTCTGTAGCTTTTCTTGTTGTTGATTTGCAGTTTAATCACATTTTGGTCAGATAGAGTACAAGGGATTATTTCAATTTTCCTATAATTGTGAAGATTTGCTTTGTGTCCTAATATATGGTCTATTTTAGAGAATGTTCCATGTGCTTCTGAGAAAAATGTATATTCTGCAGCATTTAGATGGAATGTTCTATAGACATCTGTTAGGTCCATTGGTTCCATGGCATCATTTAATTCAGATGTCTGTTTATTTTTTGCCAGCTTGACCTGTTAATTGATGAAAGCGGGGTATTGAAGTCTCCCACTCTAATTGCATTTGATGTTATCTGTGACGTTGTCTGATACTGTTTGTTTGATGAAACTGGGAGCCCTCATTTAGGTGCATATATATTTAGGATTTTAATGTCCTCCTGTTGGAGTGTTCCTTTAATCAGTATAAAATGACCTTATTTATTTTTCTTCACTAATGTTGGTTTGAAATCTATCCTGTCATATATTAGGATAGCAACCCCTGTGCTTGTTTCTTAGGCCCATTGGCTTGAAATACCATTTTACATCCTTTCATCCTACGGCAGAATCTACATTTTATTGAGAGTTGAGTTTCCTGGAGGCAACAAATGGCAGGATCCTGCCTTTTAATCCAGTCTGCAAGCCTGTGTCTTTTGGATGGTATGTTTGGCCATTGATATTAAGAGTTATTATTGAAAGGTATGCATTTATTCTAGCACTTTTTCTTATTTTGTGGTGTTTCCTATTTTCCCTTTACTTGTTTTAACTGTTCTTTGAGTGTGATTTATTTTTTCCTATTCCCTCCTCTCTTTGGCATTAAGAATTCCTTCAAGTATTTTCTGTAGAGATAGCTTAATTGTCATAAATTCCTTTAGCCTGTTTTTGTTGTGAAATGTCCTTATTTCTCCATCAATTTGAATTGATAGCTTTGCAGGACGAAGTAATCTTGGTTGACAGTTGTTATCTTTCAGAACTTGGAATACATCATTCCAAGCCTTCTGGCTTTTAAAGTTTGTGTTGAGTAATCTGAACTTATTCTGATGGGCTTGCCTTTGTAGGTGACTTGCTTCTTCTCTCTAACTGATTTTAATAAATTTTCTTTAGTTTGTGTGTTTAGTAGTTTAATTATAACATGGTGAGGTGAGTTTCTTTCCATATTTTGTCTGTTTAGTGTTCTAAAATATTCTTATATCTCCATTGGCATTTCTTTCCCAATTTAGGGAAATTTTTCTTCTATGATTTTGGGTTTGAAATTCTTCTCCTTCTGTTATACCCTGAATTCTTATGTTTGATCTTTTCATAGTGTCCCAGATATCTTGAAATTCTCATTAATACCTTGCTATTAGCTTGTCTTTCTCTTTGTTGGACTGTA
Organism: Jaculus jaculus; assembly: GCF_020740685.1. Taxonomy (NCBI): domain Eukaryota; kingdom Metazoa; phylum Chordata; class Mammalia; order Rodentia; family Dipodidae; genus Jaculus; species Jaculus jaculus. The sequence continues at coordinate 54,916,906 of NC_059116.1, read as the reverse complement.
TTCGCTCTGCCACCTGGTCTTCTAGTTTCAATATTCTGTTCTGTCCTTCATCCATTCTACTGGTGAGACTTTTCTCAGAGTTTTTTTTTTTTATTTCATTGACTGTATTCTTCAGAGCCAGGATTTCAGCCTGGATTTTCCTCAGTATTTCTATTTCCTTACTCATGTCTTGTAATGACCTCTTTACTTCATTAAGCTGCTTTCCTGTGTTCTCTTTCAGAAGTTTGTTTCCTTCTTTAATTCTTTTGTTTTCTTCTTTGATTCCCTTCATTTCTTCTCTGATTTATTTGAGCATAGATACTGTCATTTTCTTGTAATCTTTGTGAGGCATTTCATCTAAAACAGTCTCATTGGTGATCATTTCTGATGGATTTATAGTTTTTGGTGGGTCTGTATTGTCTTGATCCTTTGAGTTTTTGTATTATATTGTACTGACTTTTGCATCCTGAATTGTTTTGATGCTTGGGTTTTCTACTTATCTGCGGTGTTTCCAGACGTGGCAATCCACCAATATATACCATCAGGATGAGTTCAAGGGGCCAGGTGTAGCTCTTGTCCCCCAATCAAGCCTCAGAAGTAATCCTAGGTATTGAGTTTGCTTGCTAAGCAAGTATTCTAGTGGACTGGTTGGAATAATTTACTGGTAAATTCTAAACCTCAACTGAGTAACATACACAATCAGTAAAATCCAGCACAAAGTATGCAATTGTGGGATTAAAACAAACAGTCATACAAAGCCAAAATCCATACATATGTTTTTGAGACAGGATTTGGGGCTCATGAGGGGCACCCAGAATTTATAAACCCCAAGTTTTGGGCTCTGTTCTACTTTTGATAAAGAATTCATAGAGGAAGAGGGCTGGAAAGATGGCTTAGAAGTTAAAAAACTTTCCTTCAAAGCCTAAGGACCCAGGTTTGACTCCCCAGAACCCATGTAAGCTAGATGCACATATTGACACATTCACACAAGGTGGTACATGTGCACAAGGTGATGCACATGGACCTGGAATTTTTATAGTGGGACAATTGTTAATAACTGTTTGGATTTCTGTACTTATTATAGGTCTATAAAAGTGGTTAATTTCATCTTAATTTAATTTTGGTAGGTCATAAAAATCAAAGAAATCATCCAGTTCTTGCAGATTTTCAAACTTAGTGGAATATATGTTCTTATAGTATGACCCTATGTTTTTTTTCTGAATTTCTCTGGTATCGGTTGTAATGGTGCCTTTTACATCTCCAATTTTATTAATTTATTTCTCTTCTCTCTTTCTTTTGGTCAGATTTGCTAAGGGTTTATCAATCTTTTTCATCCCTTCAAAGAACTCACTTTCATTGATTCTTTGGATTTTTTGTATCTGTTTCATTAATTTCTGCCCTAATCTTTATTATTTCTTTTCATGTACTGATTTTTGGTTTGCCTTGTTCTTTGTTTTTTCCAAAGCCTTAAGGTGAAGCATTAAGCTGTTCAATTTTGACCTTTCTAATTTCTTTTTTTGTTTGTTTGTTTATTTTTATTTATTTATTTGAGAGCAATAGAGAGGAGGCAGAGAGAGAGACAGAGAGAGAATGGATGCGCCAGGGCTTCCAGCAAATGAACTGCAGATGCATGTGTCCCCTTGTGCATCTGGCTAACATGGGTCCTGGAGAATCAAGCCTCAAACCAGGGTCCTTAGGCTTCACAGGCAAGCACTTAACCACTAAGCCATCCCTCCAGCCCTTTATAATTTCTTAATATAGGCACATAAAGCTATAACTTTCCCTCTTAGGACTGACTTCATTGTGTCCCAAAGGTTTTGGTATGTTGTATTCTTATCGTCATTTGATTCTATACATATTTTTTATTTCCTTCTTAATTTCTTCATTGACTCATTCATCATTTAGTAGTATATTCTTTAGTTTCTATGATTTTGTGTATGATCTTTAGCTTTTCTTGCTGTTGATTTGTAGTTTAATTCCACTGTGATCAAATAGAGTGCAAAGAATAATTTCAGTTTTCCTATATTTGTTAAAATTTCCTTGTGTCATAATATATGGTCTACTTTAAAGAATGTTCCATGTGCTGCTGAAAAGAATGTGTATTCTGCAGCATTTGGATGAAATGTTCTGTATATATCTGTAAGGCCCATTTGTTCTATGACCTCATTTAATCCAAATGCTACTATATATTTTTCCAGGATGACCTGTCAGCTGATGAGAGTGGGATGTTGAACAACTGTGTTTGGTGTTACCTGTGACTTTAATTCTAATAGTGTTTGTTTACTAAATTAGGACTCCCCATGTTAGGTGCATATATGTTTAGGATTGTAATGTCCTCCTGTTGGAGTATTCCTTTAATCAATGTAAAGTGGCCTTCCTTGTCTTTCCTAACTAATGTAGGTTTGAACTCTACTTTGTCAGATATTAGGATAGGGACACTTGCTTGCTTAAGACACTGTTTTCCAACCTTCACGTTAAGATAGTATCCATCTCTTGTGGAAAAGTGAGTTTCATATAGGCAACAAGTAGAAGGATCCTGCTTTTGAACCCAGTCTTCAAACCTATGTCTTTTGGTTGGGGCAATGAAGCCATTGATATTAAGAGTTATTATTGGGCTGGAGAGATGGCTTAGCAGTTAATTCATTTGCCTGCAAAGCCAAAGGACCCAGGCTTGATTCCCTAGGACCCACACTAGCCAGATGCATAAGGGGGCGCACACATCTGGAGTTTGTTTGCAGAGTGGCTGGAGGCCCTGGCATGTCCATTTTCTCTCTCTCTCTCCTTTTCTCTATCAAGTAAATAAATATAAATAAAATATAAAAAGAGTTATTATTGAAAGGTGTGCATTTATTCTTACCATTTTCCTTGTTTTGTAGTTCTTCTGGTATTAACTTTACTCTCTTGTATTAACTAGTATTTGAGTAAGGTTTATTTTTTCCAGGTTCCTCATGTGTGTGATTTTCTGTCTCTTTAGCATAGAGGATCCTTTCAAGTATTTTCTGTAGGGCTGGTTTAGTTGTCATATATTCCTTTAGCCTGTTTTTGTTATGAAATATCCTTATATCTCTGTCTATTTGGATGGATAGCTTTGTAGGGTAAAGTAATCTAGGTTAACAGTCCTTATCTTCCAGAACTTGGAATACATCATTACAAGCCCTCTGGCTTTTAAACTTTGTGTTGAGGGGCTGGAGAGATGGCTTTAGCAATTAAGGTGCTTGCCTGTGAAGCTTAAGGATCCAGGATTGATTCTTCAGGTCCCACATAAGCCAGATGCACAAGATGGCCCGTGCATCTGGAGTTTGCTTACAGTCAGACCATCCTCTCTCTCTCTCTCTCTCTCTCTCTCTCTCTCTCTCTCTCTCTCTCTTTCTCTCTCTCTCTCTCCCTCTCTCTCTCTCATAAATAAATAAATAAAAATAAGTATTTTAAAAAAACATAAACAATTTATGATGTTCTGAAATACAAATAAGCAATGAGGGGGAAACTGCAAGTCTACAAAGGCACTGACAAGCCATGTTGGAAGCACATCACAGTCATGAGTCACATATACACAGTGTCACAATCTACAGAAAACTTTAGAGAATTTTCCACCTGAAGTTCCATGTCATATGCTGAAGCTGTCAATGCCTTTCAGCTGGGCCACCTGCTTCTGGAGCTTTCAAGGCACTGCCCCATCAGGTTTCACTAGACTCCACAATTGTTTTTTGTAAAACCAGATATAATCTTCTCAAGAGGATCAAAATGAAAGATTGAGGTAAAGAGATGCTACATGAGAAGAAGCTTTTCCATTGGCACAAAAGGCTTACATGAATACCAATAGATGGTAGATTGGCAGGGTGGGTCAACCAAACATGCAGATAATACTCACAGAAGGAACAGTGCAACACTGGGATGGAGGACACAGAAACATAAAAAAAAAAAAAAAACCACAAAATAAAGTTTGAGTTGAGTGGTCTGCTGTTATTCTGATGGACTTATCTTTGCATGTGACTTGATTTTTTTCCCTAACTGCTTTCAATATATTTTCTTTGCTTTGTATGTTTTGTAGTTTAAATATAATATGACCATGAGAGGTTTTTTCCTGATTTTGTCTGTTTGGCTGTCTATAGGCTTCCTGTATCTGTATTGTCATCACTTTACCTATTTAGAGGAAGTTTTCTTCTATGATGAAAATACTTGTTATGCCTTTGGAATGAATTTCTTTTTCTCCTATGCCCTGAATTCTTATGTTTGATTTCTGCGTAGTGTCCCAAATGTCTCGAAGATCTCATTCATGCCTTCCTGTTAGTCTTTCTCTTTGTTGGACTATATTAGATCTGCCATCTGGTCTTCTAGTTTAGATATTCTGTCCACTCTTTGATTCATTCTACTGATGAGACTTTCTACTTTTCTACAGAGTTTTTGTTTGACTGTTTTTCATTTCTAGTATTTCTGATTGGTATTTTTTCATTATTTCTATTTCCTTACTCATGTCTTGTACTGACTTCCTTATTTCATTACGTTGTTTTCCTGTCTTTTCTTGGGGTTCCTTCAGGAGTTTGTTTTCTTCTTTGAGTCTTTTGATTTCTTTGAACATAGATATCTTTTTTTGAAATCTTTGTCAAGCATTTCATTTAAAGCAGTCTCACTGGAGGTCATTTCTGATGAATTTATAATTTTTGTGGAATTGTATTGTCTTGATTTGTTTTTTTTTTCATCTTGAGTTAACTTGATATTTAGGTTTTCTAATTATTTGCAGTTTTCTTAGCTGTGTAAATCAGACTTTAGATATCTTCAATGTAGGAGTTTACAGTGCCAGGTGTAGCTCTTGTATGCCAGGAGAAGCAGTAGACGTGACACTAGGTATTGAGTTTTTCTGCTATTCAATGATTGTACTAGACTGAGTGAAGCAAATTCCTGGCAAATTCTAAAATTAAATTTAACAATATGGGGCTGGAGAGATGGCTTGGTGGCTAAGCGCTTGCCTGTGAAGCCTAAGGACCCCGGTTTGAGGCTCGGTTCCCCAGGTCCCATGTTAGCCAGATGCACAAGGGGGCGCACGCATCTGGAGTTCGTTTGCAGAGGCTGGAAGCCCTGGTGCGCCCATTCTCTCTCTCCCTCTATCTGTCTTTCTCTCTGTGTCTGTTGCTCTCAAATAAATAAAAATTAAAATTAAAAAAAAAAATTTAACAATATGCACATACAATCAAAAACAGCACAGACTATTCAAACAAGTGTGGGGATTAAAATGAATAGATAATCTAATAAAGCCAAAGTCCCTAAATGCGTAATATTGCCCCACACCCTTAATCCTGTAAACTAGGATGTTGAGATTTCTGGTCTGAAATGGGGCTCTAAGTCAGATTAGGATCAGTCAGTCTGTGCCCCCAACAATGACAGAAGAAAAAGACAAATTCCCTGAAAATCAGGAAACATCAAAGACAACAATAGTCAATACCAAAATATAGCTTACTTGAGAATTGTAAAGCCAACCAAGAATATATTATTCAAATGTAATTTTCCTGATATGGAAAGGGTGATTAGCACTTCCAGTGCAGGCCTATGTATCTGGCTTTATGTAAGTAGACCCTGCTACCTCTGGGGATGGCTTCCAATCTCACCAACACTGCATGCCCATTTTTATCTCTCTTGGTGAGCTGGGGGGTGAATGAGTTCTTCAGAGGTTCACAGCCCTGACAGTTGGGAGATGGGAAGCTATCCAGGGTGCTGGGAGTTGTACTGGAGTTGCTCAGCTTGCCCCATCTATATGCTACTTCAGCAGCTGCTCAGCCTGTCTCTGCTGTCTTCCCCTTCAGGTTGATGTGAGTGGAAAATCCCTTCCCTTTGTTTCTGTTCCTGCCACTCCATGCCACTCACAATTAGGGCTGAAGGCACCTTGATAGGATTCTGGCCTCCTTTCCTCCTTTCTGGAAGATCTTGGTCTCTCCTTCTCTGATGTGGTTGATAATAACTTATACACCTTCACGTTTCAGTAAAAGAGTGTATTTTGATGTGTTCCTGCTTATAACCTTCCCCAGGCTGCTTTGGTGTTGTTAGTATGCTGCCATCTTACCCACATGTCCCAAGATAATTAAGTTTAATGAACACAAGAATGAGTTCCAGGAAGCATCAAGAAAATCAAACTTCAACCTGAAACTAGACCTCAAAAAAGAGATGTATGTGATGCAAGAAAACACAACAAAACACAATAGAAAATACTAATAGAACAAATCAAGTGGATAACAGAATCTCTGAGCTGGATGAAAAGATAGAAGAAAACAGTTTGGGAGTCCAAAAACATTGATAAGTTCAAAAAAATCATGTGAACAGAATATGAGGGAACTGTGAGATACCTTAAATCGACCAAACATTCACATCATTGGGTATATCAGAGGGGAAAGAAATCTAGACCAAAATCATGGAGTACATATTCAACAAAGTTATTGAAGAAAAATTTTCCTATCTCACAAAAAAGAAGTCCATTCAGATAAAAGAAGCTCAAAGAACAGACAAGACCAGAGAAGAAACACGCCAAGGCACATCATAGTCAAAACTCTAACCAATGAAAACAAAGAGAGGCTGCAAGAAAGAAACAACTCATTACATACAAACTCAGTCCTATCAGAGTTAACCTCAGATTTTTCAATGGAAACCAGGAAAGCCAGTGTGGCTTGGAATGCAGCACTTCATATCCTAAAAATCTATGACTTCCAAGGCTAGAGGGATTGCTTAGTGGTTAAGGTACTTGCCTGAAGTCTAAGGACCAAAATTAAATTCACCAGTACCTACATAAGCCAGATGCACAAGATGGCACATCCATCTGAAATTCACTTGCAATGTCTAGAGGCCCTCTTTCTCAAATAAATTAAATACATAAATAAAATAATTTTTTAATACTACGACTTCCAACTTAAACTACTGTATCCAGCTTTGGTAGTTTGACTAAATATCCCCCAATAGTTTCAGAAGTTTTATTGAAATTTCTTGGATTTCTAGCTATCTGGCTGGAGGAGGTGTCACTGAGTATAAGCACCAGTGCTTATCTTCCCAGGTCCAGACCTGAATACGATCAGTGAGAATGAAAAGTAGGCTCATGTTGGAGGGATCTCAGCAAGACTGAGACAAACTTATTCTTACACAATGCAGTTTATGTATCCAGAAAATAGGTAAAAAATAAGTCAGTGAAGAAAGTCCTGAGGCAATGGTCCATATAAAAAATTTACAAAGGATACAGAAGACACAAATAGAGCTCTTAAACTTGGTTCAAGGAAGTTCCAGAGATTACAAAGAACTTGGAAGTAAAGAAGTGAACCTTGAAGCAGACTGTGTAGTAGACTGTGAAAAATCTTTTTGGTCTGCATTCAAGAACACACACACCATTTTTTGAACCTGGTGGATTTCACTTCCTCCAAAACTTATGCTACAGCAAGTTCATTATTGATCCCTACAGTTCCCCCTTTTTTTATTTTTTAATTTCAAAATCTGTAAATCCACACATAGATTTAGAACAAACAAACAACAAACAAATTTCATTGCCACAAGACCTCCCATAGCAATGATTAACAAAGAAGACAAAAATATTCCAATACACCAAAACCTAGTATGCCATCCTGAAAACCATTCCCTGAAAATATTAAACAACTCTTGTGCTTTCTTTGTGGAAGGTACTATTGCTAAACAAGCATGCTACATAGCTATGATTTCATTGTGCAAATATTGAATATTAAAACTTAGATTATCATGACTCTAAATTCCATTTAGATGACTCTTACTTTTATCCTAACTGAACAAAGATTCATTGTACTCCTTGGTAGTCACACAGACATAACTGTAGTCAGCATGACAATGCAATGCAGACCATAAATTCTGAACCTTATTACCCACCGCCAACAGAGCTTCTTCTAGAGCATTTACTCTAGCCTCCAAATCTCGATCAATGTTCAACTGGGTTTGCAAAGCATAAATTATATTTCTGGTGTTATGCCCAGTTCTCGGCACCCCCAGTGACCACCAAGGAGAACCAAACACGTATGCAAGGGCAAGGAGCTTTATTTTCGGGCTTAAGCTCAGTCTCTTGACTTCACCAACGCAGTGGATCCGTACAAGAGCCCCGAGCAGCAGGGGAGGCAGGTTTTTTATAGGGATTTGAACAAAGAAGTAGGGAATGGGTACATGATTGGTTGATTTCTTAGAACATTGGCAGCAAGGTTGGCAGGCAGGAGCTAGGTAACTAAGCAACAAGCAGCAAATAACATTTGTATGTATTTCAATTGGCCGAGACAGGGAGGTAGGAGGGATAAATCAATTAACTGGCCAGACCAGGAAGGTAGGAGGAACAAGTCTTTGGCCATTCTCAGGTGTCCTGGGCAGGGGGCAGGGCAGCTGCCCCTCTGTTCCTCTGTTTAAGCTGAAACTTGTAATTTAGGCCTAACCAGGGCAGCACTCCACTGAAGCCTGTCATGGCATCATTTAGTTTCTGGGTCCTTCACTGGAAAGATCATTAACATATTTAGCAGTTTGTATTCCTTGAGACAAAACATGAGTACTAGCTATTGTAGTAGTTATAAGCATAACTACAGCAGTCATTTACAATACTGTAAGTGCTAAAGATCTTTTGGGTCACATGAGAGCAGAGAATTCTCCGAAAATTTGTACTCCCATTTCATCATACCAGGGTTGGATAAGATTTACAGGTAACATAACAAAAGGAGGTTGCTGGACAACAAAAATAGTTTAGCAATAAAAATCGTGTGTAAGACAATTAGTAAGAATACAATCTGTACATTCAAATATCCAATTAAAAGGAATATTTACATCATCAAACTTAAATGCTAATAACAAATAAAAAGCTACCATACAAGCTTGTATATACTGCTGAGTAATACTTTCATTGGTATTGACCTTATGTTCAGTGGCAATTAATAACATATTAGTAGCTTCTAAGAGTTTCCACAAATAAGATTGCATATGACCTTCTTCAGCAGATAATATCCCATAAGTAAATCCAGCCCTAGTTAACAGTTTATTCTCATTGAAGCTGTGGGGTTAGGGTCTGACCAGTCAAGGATCAAGCTTTGATCATGTTCATGATATTTTATGCAAAGTAGCTTGAGTGAATCCACATCTCTCCCAAGGAGGGAAGAAAGAGGAAGATAATAATTTCCCACTCTACACTTTGGAACTTTTGTTTTTGACTTATAATCTGTGTAAAATTTATTCACAAGATGCACCCCCTCAATAGAAACCATCCAATATCCATCATGATAGGTGATCATGGTCCAGTATGCAGACATCCCACTGCTTGTTTATTACTAGTGAAACATAAAGGAACCACTGAAAAACTGATGGGAAAATAAACTCTTTTCGTCTGAGGGACTATGTTATCAAAACTAGGAAACACCATCAAACATGTGTTAAAACATACACCCCCAACATCAGTATCTCCCCATTTTATAAAATGCAATATAGGTGGGTCAGGAACATAAGATCAATATACCTCAGCCGAGGCGAGTACAGCTATCAAAGCCATCATAGCAAGAAACAATAATTCATGTGAAAGAGACCCTATTGTCATTGTCACACCAAACATCATCCATCATTCACCAATTTCTTGCAACAATCTGCACTTTCCAGGATTCTTTGTAGTGAAAAATATAGGAGAATTCAAAGGACTACTTGATTCTTCTATATGTCCTGCATCTAATTGTTCTTGTACAAGATTCTGGGTGGCTAATTTTGTTTTCTTGGTTAAGGACCACTGATCTACCTAGACAGGCTCCTTAACAAGCCAATTAATAGGATCAGCATATTTATTTACACCAGTGACTTCTAAGGAAAATAACCCAGGCCATGCTTGTCATTGTTTTAAAATATTTTATTTATTTATGTATGGGAGAGAAAGAGACAGAGAGAAAGAGAGAATGGGCATGCCAGGGCCTCTAGCCACTGCATATGAACTCCAGACACACATGCCCCCTTGTGCATCTGACTTACATGGGCCCTGGGGAATCAAACCTGGGTACTTAGGTTTTGCAGGCAAATGCTATAACTGCTAAGCCATTCCCCAGTCCCCCTATGCTTGTCATTCTTCACTGTTAAAGGGAGGGGTTCTTTTATACCTGGAGCTTGGGCACCCAATCCTTGCCCAGGTGTACAGCATCATCACTTTTTCATCCATCATAGAAGGTACATAAAAATATATACCCTATTTTTATAAAATATCCATCCCCCACAAGTTTGTATACAACATAAGGTTGGCATGTTCCTTGTTTTCCTTCTTTAGTTCTCCACTGTAAGATTTTAGAACTTTGTTTATGTCCCTTAGATATTACAACATCCCTGAATTCCACTGAAGTATTTTGTAATAGCCAGAAATGAGGCCAACATTTTATTTTGGGGTTTTTGTTTTGTTTTTTTGAGGTAGGGTCTCACTCTAGCTGAGACTAACCTGGAATTCACTATATAGTCTCAGGGTGGCCTAGACTCTTACCTCAGCCTCCTCATTGCTGGGATTAAAGGCATGCACCAGCACACCTGGCCCTGAAGCCAATATTTAAAAGTAACCACTGATACATCAATGCCACTACCCATCATTTCTTCAAATATCTTCCATCCAGGAATAGTCATAATAAAGGTCTTTCTTTAGTATCAGATTCTATCCAATAAGCATCAAAAGATCCAAAGTCTTGATTCCCCAAAGACTATCTTTCCCCCCAATAATTTGACAGAAATCATCAATAACTGAGCTATCCTTTGTCCTTGATTTATAGTTTGAATACCCAAGGGAGAAGATAATATGATTCTAATTTCCCCTGTATAATCCGAACCAACAAGCCCTGGCTGGACAACCACCCCTTAACAGTAACACCACTCCTTCCTAAAATTAACCCAGTATAACCATTAGGCAATGGGCTATGCACTCCTGTGGGAATAGTCTGTATTCCCCTTTCAGGAGTTAATATAACTGGTGGAGGCAATGAAGTCATGTCTGACGCTTCCTTCAGCTGCATGATGTAAGGCAGACTACAGAAGCAGAAGTCAGAGATCTGGCAAGCATAGGAGCAGAACCTTTCAATTCTTTAACCAGAGTTTTCAAAGACTCCATAAAACATTGACATAAAGTTTCAATCTCTTTCCCCCTCTCTGTCTCATAATGAGGAGATGATTGCTGTACACCCATATAAGGTAGTGCAACATATTCCAGAGCAGAAGACATGGCTGATGGAAAATAATCTAATGCATCATTATGAAAAGATGCAGTCTACAAAATATCCTCAGGTTCCTCTTTTCCTAACACAGTTTCATTTTTAAATTCAACTGAGTTACTTTTGTCAATCATCTTCTTCATCTTTTCCCACAACTGAAAAGCACTAATAGGGACATAATCTGATCCTCTAGCATCTAATTTTCCCTGAGGTCTTTTTCCTAGCCTAGACCAGGTCTGAGGATCTAGAGACCCTTCACCTGGAAAACTTGGCTATAAATCAGAGACAAAATCTAAAAATTTGACTTCCGGTCAAGATGGCGACCACCTAGCTGCACTACAAACAACAAGGGGAAAAAAAGGTAAATATTCAAGGGAAATTAGGAACTTTCTGAAGAGGGAGGGCAGAGATCGGGGTAAAAGAGGGAAGCACACACCCCCGCGACCCACGCCCCGCCACCCCGCCCACCGCAAATCGCCACATTGGGCACGCCTCAGCAGCCCGGCGCCCCGTGCGCACCAAGCCCCACGTGCCCTGGCATCCTGCGCGCGCCCCACAACCCCTGCGCCCCACGCCCGCGCAACCCCCACCCCCCCCCAGCGCACCCCATGCTCCCTATCCACACGCAGAGGCGCAGCCCGAGCTACAGAAGCTTCCCGCGCCCCGGGCGACCAGGCCTGCCCTGCGCCCCCGCACGCGCCAGACCCCCTCGCCCCCCACACCCGCGCGCCCCACGCTCCCTATCCACACTCAGCAGGCGCGCCCCAAGCGCCCCACGCCCCGGGCGCCCAGGCGTGCCCCGCACCTCTGCGCCCCTGTGCGCCCCGAGACCCCACGCCCCACCCCCACGCGCCTCGAGGCCCCCCCCCGCGCACCCCGCCCCCGCCCCCGCCTCCTCCCCCCCCCCCCGCCTCCCCCCCCTCCCCCCGCGCACCCAACGCTCCCAACCCACACTTGGCAGGCGCGCTCCAAGCGCCCCAGAACTTCCTGCACCTGGGCGCCCCGTTGTGCCCCGCGCCCCCTGCGGCTTCCCGCAGAATCCTGCGCCCCCCCCCGCACCCACCCGAGCACCCCGCGCTCCTAGCCGTCCACCCTCCCCACGCGCTCTGCGCCCCCACCCCCACGCGCCCCAGAGCATCCTCGCCCTGAGCCCCGTGCGCCCTGAAGCGCTCCCTACCACCCCTGCGCCCCGCCCCGGCGCCTCCCGCCCCCCACCCCGCACGCCCCTCATCCCCCCGCCACACGCGGCCCGGGAGCCCCCGCACGTCCCGAGCGCGCCCCTGCGTGCCCAGGCGTGCCCCGTGCCCCCAGTGCCCCACCCCCACGCTTCCTGTGCCCCAGAGTGCCTCAGCGTACCCCACCCCCCCTCCACGCCCGGCGCCCCACGCGCGACTCCCTCAACCCACCCCTGCAAGCCCCGACCCCCCCCCCGCGCGTCCAGAGCACCCTGCGGCGTCCCTTGGCATCCTGCATCCTGGTGTGCCCCGCGCACCCTCCCCCCACGCACACCCAGCGCACCCCCTATGCACCCCGCGCACCCCCCACGTGCCCTGTGCCCCTAGCCCCCTGCGCCTCCCGCAAGCTCCTCCGCGCCCCCCTGTGCACCCTGTGACCCCCCACATGCCCTGCGCTCCCCCCCGAGCCCCCCAGGTGCCCCGCACCCGCCGCGCCCCGCACACCCCCCTGCATGCGCACCCCCCCGCACCAACAGCATGCCCCTCGCCCCCTAACTGATCAGAGCGCCCCATGCCCCCCGCCCCTCCAAGGCACCCCACCCCGCGCCCCCTGAGCCCTGCCACCTCCCGCACACCCCACCCTGATTGCCCGGTGCGCCAGCGCACCCCGACCCGCCCCCTGCTCTGTGCCCCACTCACTCCATACATACCATTGCACCCTGCGCCCCCTTCCGCCCACCCACCCATGCACCCTCTGCACATCCCGCATGGCTGTGCTCTGATCCGGCACCCACCAGTCACTCCTGCCAGCCTGCTGCACTGAAGCTGAGACCTCCTACCTCGCCCTTGTTCTCTGATCCTGCGAGTAGACCAGCCACATGGTGCTCAGTTTGCAGGCCTGTGGGGGCCACCCCTGCCGTGAATAGTTGGCTGCCAGATCCCCTGCTGCTGTGCTCACATCACTTGTCGCCAGTCAGCTTCTGCTGTGTCCTGATTCCGTACCCACATCATCTGCCTCTGCACTACAATTGCACGTGCAGCAGGCCCACCCCACAGCAAGAGCCACATAAGTCCACACTGAGTCACTAGCACCAGCGCAGCTGCCATCCCCTACCTGTACATCGCCACCCATCCCCCACTCCCCTGAGGCGGAAGAGCACAGACTGTTTACAGACCCCAGTGTACCCAGCCAGAATCTAGGCACCTTCAGGGCTTGCTACCTCACTCCCCTTTCAAGCTCAAAGGCAGGCAGCTTAGGTGCATTACTGGGTGAGAATTCAGGCAACTTTGGTCCCCCTGTCAGGCTATAGGTAGGCGGCTTTAGCAAGACTGAGCAAAAACCCAGGCTTCTTACAACTGCCCCAGGCTGCCTTGGATTCGCATTAAGCTAGATCCCAGGCTGCTCCACCCACCTACCTGCCCATACACTGACATGGGTAGACCACAGCACAAAAGAAATAACACGAAAAATAAAATGGAAGAAAATCCAGACAGATCACCCAGTCCAACAAGGATCACAACTAACCAAAACATAGAAGAGTGTTTAGGATCAGAACATCAAGTGGAAGCAATGAACAATGCAACCCTGACCAAACTACTGCTAGAACTGACAGGAAAGCTACAAAGGATAGATAATCGTATGGATGCTACCATCACTAAGCTAGAGCAATATGATAAGACACTGGAAGGAATTCAAAGAGAGCTGAGAGAGTTGAGGGAGAGTGAAAAAAAAGAGGACCTTAAAAATCAGCTGGCCACACTAAATGGAAACATAAAGAAATGCAAGGATGATTTCCAAGAATCATCAAGAAAATCAGAAAATGAGACAAAAAGGGAGCTGGACAAAGCGATGGAAGTGATACATAGGAAAGTAGTAGAAAATGCAAACTTAATCGACAAGTCCAAAACTCACTAGAGGCTCTCAAGAATAGAGTCAGCGAAGTGGAAGATAGAAATTCTGATCTGGAAGACAGGATGGAAGAAACAGTTCGAGAGTCCAAAAATTTCAGTAAGTTCAAAAGTTCCTGTGAATAGAACATGAGAGAATTGTGGGATACACTTAAACGTCCTAATATCAGAATCATTGGAATACCAGAAGGAGAAGAATTTAAGACCAAAGGCATGGAGAACTTATTTAACACAATAATTGAAGAAAACTTCCCCCGTCTCTTAAAAGAAACGCCCATCAAGATTCAAGAAGCAAACAGAACTCCTAACCGACTAGACCAAAGGAAAAACTCCCCAATGCATATTATCATTAAGACTCTAAACATTGACACCAAGGAAAAAATCCTAAAAGCAGCTAGGGAATAGCAGCACACCACTTTCAAAGGAAACCCCATCAGAATTACTTCAGACTTCTCTATGGAAACCCTGAGAGCTAGAAGGGCCTGGAATAAAACTCTCCAAACTCTAAGAAACTATGGCTTTCAACCCAAACTACTCTACCCAGCAAAATCTCCCTTATAATAGATGGTGAAAGGAAAACGTTCCATGACACAACTCAGCTTTATAATTATATGAACACAAAACCAAACCTACAGAAAGTACTCCAGGAAATTCTCCACAGAGAAGAAACAAATAACCAAACACAAATGCCTACAAGAAAAAGATCACAGCAACCAAACCCAGAGTAGATAGAAAAAAAAAAATTTAAATTCCATGAAAATGCCAACACACCTCTACCACCACAACATGACAGGGATCAAATCAAATCTCACAGTCATCACCCTAAACATTAATGGCCTTAATTCACCCATCAAGAGACACAGGCTAACAGGGTGGATCAAAAAATTAGACCCCTCAATCTGCTGCCTTCAAGAAACCCACCTTACCACTAAAGACAGAAACCTCCTCAGGGTGAAAGGGTGGAAAACAATATTCCAAGCAAATGGGAATAAGAAACAAGCAGGTGTAGCTATATTAATATCAGATAAAGTTGACTTCAAACCAAAAACAATAAAAAAAGACAAAGAAGGCTACTTCCTACTTGTAAAGGGAACAATCCATCAAGGGGATATTACAATCATAAATCTGTATGCACCAAACACAGGGGCACCACAGTTCATAAAACAAAACCTACTTGACAATAAAACAGAAATAACCACCAACATCATCATAGCTGGGGACTTTAACACACCATTATCAGTAATAGACAGATCATCCAAACAGAAGCTCAACAGGGAAGTAAGAGAGCTCAACAAAACCATAGAGCACTTAGACCTAACAGACATCTACAGAACTTTCCATCCCAAATCCACAGACTACACATTCTTTCCAGCAGCCCATGGAACATTCTCTAAAATAGACCATATACTGAGTCACAAAGATAGCCTCCACATATTTAGGAAAATTGACATAATTCCCTGCATGATATCAGATCATAATGCTATATTCCTAGAAATCAACAACAAAAAAACCAACAAGAGCCCCAACAGCAACTGGAAACTGAATAGCACACTCTTAAACAATAAATGGATAGTGGATGAAATAAAAAATGAAATTGCAAAATTCCTGGAATTGAATGACAATGAGAACACATCATACCAAAACTTGTGGGACACAATGAAGGCAGTCCTCAGGGGAAAATTCATAGCACTCAATGCCTTCATAAAAAAGATAGAAAGATCCCAAATCAAAAGCCTAACCATCCACCTAAAGGCATTGGAAAAACAAGAAAAAGCCAACCCAAAGAGCTCCAGAGGAAAGAAATAATTAAAATCAGAGCAGAAATTAATGAATTGGAAACCAAGGAAACAATTAAGGCAATTGACAAAACAAAGAGCTGGTTCTTTGAAAAAATAAACAAGATTGACAAACCTCTGGCCAATTTGATCAAGCAAAAAAAAGAGAGACTCCAAATTAACAAAATTCAAAATGAAAAAGGAGAGATCACAACACATCAGTGAAATCCGCAGAATCATCAGGACTTATTTCAAAAACTTCTACTCCACAAAACTGGAAAATGTGGAGGAGATGGATAAATTCCTGAATGCATATCATCTACCAAAGCTAAACTCAGAGCAGATCAACCACCTCAATGAACCCATCACGCTCATGGAGATTGAAAAAGTAATAAAAAACCTCCCAAAAAAGAAGAGCCCAGGACCAGATGGATTCCCAGCCGAATTTTATCAAACCTTCATGGAAGAACTCAAACCAACCTTCCTAAAACTGTGCCACACAATTGAAGAACAGGGAAAACTACCCAACTCCTTCTATGAAGCTAGTATCACCCTAATCCCAAAACCAGGCAGAGATGCCACAAGAAAAGAAAACTATCGGCCTATTTCCCTAATGAACATAGACGCAAAGATCCTCAACAAAATTCTCGCAAACCGAATCCAACAGCACATCAAAAGAATTATCCACCTTGACCAAGTGGGATTTATCCCAGGAACACAAGGGTGGTTCAACATACGAAAATCTGTCAATGTAATACACCACATAAACAAGCGTAAACATAAAAATCACCTGATCATTTCGATAGATGAAGAAAAGGCCTTCGACAAGATACAACATCACTTCATGATCAAAACATTGGAGAGAATCATCATGGCCGGTTCACATCTTAATATAATAAAGGCAATATACAAAGCTCCAAAGGCCCAAATAATACTTAATAGAGAGAGACTGGAGGAATTCCCATTGAGATCAGGAACAAGACAGGGATGTCCTCTCTCACCTCTGCTTTTCAATATAGTTCTGGAAGTCCTAGCCCAAGCAATAAGGCAGGAGAAGGAAATAAAAGGGATACAATTTGGAAATGAAGAAGTTAAGTTAGCACTATTCGCTGATGACATGATTGTATATGTAAGAGACCCGAGAGACTCCATCCCAAAACTCCTGAAGGAGATTAACTCCTATAGCAAAGTAGCAGGATACAAAATCAATGCACAAAAATCAGAAGCATTTCTGTATGCAAATGACAAAGACACAGAAAAAGAAATAAAGGACATAGTCCCATTTTCAATAGCAACAAAAAAAAATAAAATACCTTGGAATCACGTTAACCAAGAAAGTAAAAGATCTATACAACAAAAATATAAAAACTCTCAAAAAAGAAATTGAGGAGGACTTGAAACGATGGAAAGACCTCCCATGCTCCCGGATAGGCAGAATTAACATTGTGAAGATGACAATCCTACCAAAGGCAATATATAGATTTAACGCAATTCCAATTAAAATCCCTACAGTGTTCTTCACAGACATAAAGAAAATGATCTCAAATTTCATATGGAAAGGCAGAAGGCCTCGCATATCCAAACATATCCTCAGCAAAAGAAATACCTCTGGTGGCATCACCACACCCGATATAAAGTTATACTACAAAGCCATAGTAATAAAAACAGCATGGTAATGGCATAAAAACAGGAGTATAGACCAATGGAATAGACTTGAGGACCTGGATTTTCGGCCAAGCAACTATAGCTACTTGATATTCGACAAAGACCCAAACAATATAGACTGGAAAAAAGATAGCATTTTCAACAAATGGTGCTGGACAAACTGGATAACCACATGCAGGAAACTAAAAGTTGATCCACACATTTCACCATGCACAACACTCAAATCCAAATGGATCAAAGACCTCAACATAAGACCAGAAACTTGAAAACTACTGGAAGAAACTTTAGGAAGTACCTTCCATGATATAGGAATGGAAAAAGACTTCCTGAATAAAACCCCAGTGGCTCAAGTTCTTAAACAGTCACTCAACCATTGGGATCATATGAAGCTGAAGAGTTTCTTTACAGACAAGCATATAATAAGCAAAGCCAATAGAATACCCACAGAATGGGAGAAAATATTTGCGGGTTATCCAACTGATAGAGGCCTTATCTCTAGAATTTACAAAGAACTCAAAAGTCTAAACAATAAGAAGACAAATACCCCACTCACAAAATGGGGCACAGAGTTAAACAGGCAATTCACAAAGGAAGAGATACAAATGGCAAACACACACCTAAGAAAATGTTCATCATCCCCAATCATCAGAGAAATGCAAATTAAAACAACTATGAGATTCCACCAATAAGGATGGCCAACATCAAAAGGTCAAATGAAAATAAATGCTGGCGAGGATGTGGAGAAGCAGGGACACTCATTCACTGTTGGTGGGAATGCAGGATGGTACAACCACTTTGGAAATCAATATGGAGACTCCTGAAAAAGCTGACTATAGAAATACCAACAGACCCAGTTATACCATTGCTGGGCATGTACCCTAAAACCTTCAAACCAAAAGCCAGAGACATTTGCTCAACCATGTTTGTAGCAGCTCAATTTGTAATAGCTAAAAGCTGGAATCAACCCAGATGTCCATCATTAGAAGAATGGATAACAAAGATGTGGTATATCTACACAATGGAATTCTATACAGCAGTAAGAAAAAACGACATAAAGAAATTTGAGGAAAAATGGTTGAACCTGGAACAGATCATTCTCAGCGAACTTACCCAATCACAGAAAAAAAATCGACACATAGTCTCACTCATCTGCAACACCTAACCTGAATCTGCCCAAGATGCCTTACATACCCACCAAGCACCTCATGGACTAGACAATAAGGTGGATGGGAGGGCGGGGAGGGAATCAAAGGGTGGAAAACAGTAATCCGGACCCAAACAGCAATGGTACCATAAAATTCTACTTCCTAAAAGACAGACCAAATGGCTGAACCTTCACTAGACCCTTATAGGAAACACCTGAACCACAAGACACTGGAGAGGGTAGGATCAAGACTGACCTAAATCTCCTACATCTTCCCTCCCTCCCTCTCCCCCTCTCCCTTCTATCTCTCTCCTCTCTAACTCTTGTATATTAGTTATCTTTTTCCTCAATTTATTAGTGGACACTGACCTGTAACCCCACTTCCAGCTTGGGCCTACCATCCACTATGAGCTTTTGATCAGAGAAACCTACAAGGTTTCCCAAATCAATGACAGACTTCTGTCAGAGTACTTGATGACCCACCAAAGGCCAGTGATAAGACCCTATTGCTGAAGTCTCCATACACAGCTGACGCGTAAAATGGAATGACATGGCTGGAAGCCAGGAGAGAGTCAGTCCCCAGACAGTCAGCGTGTCTAGTGGCAGAAGGCGCTACATAGGCGACTGGGGGAAATGACCAAGATCTGTCCAAGCAACACATTGTTTAACCTAATTAGCGTCAAATAACAGGATGCGATGCCCACACAAGTGCAATAGTGGTATACAGCCATGGTGAGGAATCAATTGCTCTTGATTTGGCTAACTGATCCACTCAGTGGTACTAGACCCTTAGCTGGAGCTGGGAAACAAGTCAGAACCATACCCAAACACAAGCCCACTCTACAATATTAAGCTACCATCAATCACGGGGTATAAGAGGGCCTACACCTACCATACTGTCTATCAAAAAAGTAAGTGTTATCTCAATTTTCCGGGTGCTAACTTACTCTCCGTTGGAGAATCTGCTTCTCTTTTCCAGATAGATGCAGATCCTAAGAAGAGAGCTGCCCCAACATACCTCAAAAGGGGCCCAACTGAAACTAAGGACAACTGGCGAAATAAGCAAGGGTGATGTTCTCCTGTGAACCGGATACCAGCACAAAGGGGAAGGAGATCAACGCAGAGAAAAATCAACTCCTACCAAATCAGAGAGCCAAAGCCTCAGAGGCCCCCACCACCTCAGCACTGAAGCAGACCAAAAATGAACCTAACATGGCTCAGGGAAATCTTGTGGAAGAGGGGGCGGAAAGAATGTCAGAGTTACATGTTGGGTCATGATTTGCAGAGACATTTATCATACTAATAACTGGGGGCTAACTCCACAATGCACAACCCATTTTCATTAACAAGGAGGGTCTAATTGGAGGGGGTAGATCACAGATGAGCCTAAATAATGGCACCAAACTGCCTGTATTCACTGAAATTAAAACTAATAAATTAAATTAAAAAAATAAAATAAAATAAAAAAATCTAAAAATTTCCCTAACTGAAGATGATCCACCCTAACCCCTTCATTCTTAAGCATTACTCGCAAAACCTCCAGGAACAAATGCCTGTTCCATCATTTTACCTCCAATGATTTTCTTCTATTTCTAGTGTGTGTAGCCTTTACTCCCAGAGGTTCGTCACCCTATTTTTCAATTCTCATGCATTCAGGTCCCTGCTCCAGGCTCCACCTGTAAACCCCAGTGCTTACTTTTCCCAGCCCAGACCTCAATATGGTTGGTGGGAATGAAAAGCAGGCTCAAATTGGAGGGATTTCAGCAACACTGAGATTGAGACAAATTTTATTCTCACACAGTGCAGTTTATATATCAAGAAAATACGTCAGAAAATAGGTCAGTGAAGAAATTCCTGAGGCAATAGTCCATATCAAAAATTTACAAAGAATACAGAAGATACAAATGGAGCTCTTGAACATGGTTCAAGGAAGTTCCAGAGATTAAAAAGAACTCAGAAGTAAAGACGTGAACCTTGTAGCATATTATGCAGCAGACTGTGAAAAATCTTTTGGGTCTGGATTCAAGAACACACAAACCTTTCTTTGAACCTCAATGGATTTCACTTCCTCCAAAACCTATGCTACAGACACTTCATTTTTGCCCCCCACCAAACTGGGGATGGATCTAAATTCCATCCTAAGATGTGCAAAGTGCTTTGAGTTCTATCTGGGGTTCCTGAGTGTGTTTGCTTATAATACTGCTAGTGGTGGCTTTTCTCTGCTTGGATCTGTGAAAAGGAGCCAGCTTCTTCTGTCATTATGGAACTTCCCCTGAATTGGTCAGCTACCATAAATACCACTCCTCCTATAAACTGTATTTATAGCAATGTGAAACTGACTGCTACAGAATTAGACTGTTGCTACATGATGAATCTGACCATGTACATTTTTGTCTTTTGGAACTTTTGTTTTGGAGGAATGGACATCGACTTGGTACTTGCAACTGAAGATGCCTTCCGGAGTGATGAGCTTTGTCTTTTGAATTAGTCTGGTGAGAATTTTAAAATGATAAATGCAGAGAGAATTGTATTTGGAGGCTCTGTTTATGAGCATCCTACAGGGAAGGAAAGACTGTAGAAAACGTTCTTGGAACTGGGTACTGGAATAAGGTCTGGCTGCATTCTGCTGCCCAGGACCAGAGAGTATGATCAAAGTTAAACCTGTAAAGGACTGATGTACTTGGATGAAGATATAGGACTGAGAAATTTAAGATTAAAAGTTGGAAAAACTTAAACAACTTTAAATTTTACTGGCAAAGAGATGTGTCTTAGGGTACTGAAGGTGATATTGTCAAATACACTAGCCTTTGGGAGGAGGATGGCCCCACTACATTGAAACAGCAGAAAGGATGCCTGAGGTGATCCCATCCAAAAGAGGCTAAATGGTAAAAATGAAATCTCGTTTGTAAGGAAGAAACATGTTCTTCAAAGTCACTGATTTATTACCTCCTTCTGTGTGTGTCCTGCACACCTGGCATTGATTTCTGAAGCATGAAAAATGCATGGAGTAGGTCATGAAGTACACATGGTTCCAGGAGCCACTGCTGAGATGTGGCATGAAGTAGAGTATGATGACCCCAAGGTAGATGCTGGTGAAGGCATTGGAAGATGGACCATGGTTTGCATGGAGACCAGGAGATGTTTTGGATATACCAGGGCTGTGCAAGGGCTACCATGGAGCACTGTTGGTTCAAGATGGAAGTTTTTCCTGGCGATTCAGCCCAGCTGGAGGAGTGGAATTGGAAAATACAGAGACTCCTCACTGGTCACTAGTTATGATATCAGACCTGAACTGCAGATGTTTGCTTGATGGTTATTGAATTTGCATTGTTCTAGTCTCTTTTTGTTATGCCTTATAGCAGTTGAAAATGTTCACAATGTGCATTTACACGTTGAAAGTATATAACTTGTTTTGATTTTATGGGACTCACTGCAAAGAGAGCATCTTAAATCTCAGATGAGACTCGGGACTTTAGAATTATCTTAAAGATGGTAAAGACTGTGAGGATGTTTGAATTTGAACTGAACACGATATACAATGTGATATGGTTATGAATCCATTGGGGGCCAGAGGCAGAATGTGGTAGTTTGAATAGATTTTCCCCAGTGGAGTCCAGAGTTTTATGAAAGCTTCTTGAATTTCCAGCTACGTGGCTGGGGGTGGTGTCACTGATGGTGAATCTGAATTCCAGCCCACAATATGCAAAGTGAGTTCAGCCTGGGGTTCCTCAGTGCTCTTGCTTGTGATGATGCTCTCTTCATGGACTATTAGGTAGGACAAGAGTCCTAAGATTGAGTTGATATGAAGGAGAATGACAGCAGCATGACTGATGCAACTTTAGTTGTTTACATTGCCTAACCCTTACTCCTCTGACCTAACAATGCTCTCAGCCATAGTTTTCACCAACACCTTGTCCTTACACAAATTGCCTCGGTATGAGGAAAGGGAACATGACAAGCAGCATATAATTTAGATTCTCACTGTCATTACTAATAAAACTATTTCCAGATGTGTTATATTATCTCCAGGGCAGTTATCAAGTTTTACCTACATTTACAACTCCATGCTTTTAAAGTGTGTTTCATAGGATTTTTTAAAAATCTCAAATCAACAGGTTATAAAGTCTAAAATTTGATTCACTGATATTGTTTTGCTCATGGTGCCAGTTATAAAACCTGCCTTAGTATGTTAGTAATGCTTCTATGTTTTAACTGTTAGAAAACCCATCTTAATAAGATTAAAATTTATTTATTAGTTACTGATTTTTCTTTTACAAAACTAATTTTACTAAATACTTGTGTTTATAACTCAGGTACTATATGAACTACAATCTAACTTCATTCATTGTAACTTTTGTTGTTAAGGAAACCAAAAAGTCTCCCCATATTCTGATAATTGTATAAACTGTGTGCTTTCTCAAGTTTTGAGGAGCTCCAGTCACAATTCTTGGGCCAAATGAGTTATAGTGATAAATCTGTTATTTACAAACAATGTAATTTAAACACAAACTATCATATATCTGTTCAAAGCTTCATTTAATGGTCATGGATAACAAGAATAATGAGACATAAAATTGGTTTATGTTAATCAGAATAACCCTAAACAATGTACATCAGATTGATTGTTATAGATTTCTCTATCAGGATTAAGTTTGTGTCTAATCTAGTTTATATAGAAAGATTAAAGCCACTAAAATTTGCACAGATACTTAAAGGTGATTCTAAGTTACTAATGATAGACTTCTAGATTTTCAACTTTAAAACCAGAAGTGCTTATTTATATCTGTTACAACAGTAGCCAGAGGGTTTTAAGTACAAAAAAAAAAATTCCAAAATTCAACTCTGACATTTAATTACCTTATAGACTCAATGAAAAGGTCAAAATTTAGATGGCTTTAATGCTTAGCACAATAACTTAATTTCTGACAGATTGCTTGATTTCAGCTTATTGATAGAACAATATTAAATGGTTATAAAAATACACTGATAAAAATTTACTGTTAATTACAAAAGCCATTGCTATTCTTCTCACATTCAAGTTCAGATCCTTCAATGTAGGAACAAAACTGATGGCACTCACCAGGACACTAAAACTAAATGAAAATCAGAACTCATATTGATATTTTGTTAATACAAAGGTTGAACACGGTCTCAATCAAAAAGCAGGAAATCTAGATCCAAAAGCAAATCTAAACCAAAGTCTGATCAGGGCTCCTACTCACACTCAAGAAGCAGGTCTAAGGATGAGAAATTCAGAAGCAGGTCTAACTCTTGTTCCCCCAGAGAAAATGGAAAAGGTGATATAAAGTCAAAGTCCCATCCAGAAGCCAGTCAAGGTTCCATTCACCTCTGCCTGCACCACCCTCAAAGGCACATTCTGTGTACCCTCCACCAAAAAGAGCTGCTTCAAGGTCCCAATCTAGATCTCATTCAAGGTCCAGATCAAGATCCAGAGATTAATCCTGCAATCTCCGTTCTTTTCACACTATAACGGAACACTTTCCTACTTACTTAGGCAGTTTCTCTTCCATGTTTGTACTTGGCCCCTTCAAGAGGATTTCCTGAAAATGGGGTACCCAGAAATTTGATTTATGGTCAAATTTAATGAGAAAGATGAGGTTCTAAAATGGTGATATGAAGCTGTCTCTCCCTTTGCAGAATTAAGATAACTTTGATTTTACAGCTATTGAGCTGAAATAACTTTTGTAAAGATTACAATCATTTAGATTTTGTTTAAAGTATTTCAGCAGGGGTTTCCTGTTGTTTTGTTTGCTTATTTTTAAATTAACTGTTCCAAGCTTTGGATACTTCTGGCTTCAGAGGGAGAACTCAATTTTCAATTATGTTGGCTTTTTTTTTTTGCTTTTTTGGTTTTTCAAGGTAGGGTCTCATCCTAGCCCAGGCTGACCTGGAATTTACTCTGTATTCTCAGGGTGGCCTCGAACTGATGGCAGTCCTCCTACCTCTGCCCCTCTGCCTCCCAAGTGCTGGGATTAAAGGCATGTGCCACCACACCCAGTTTGTTGGCTTTTTATAAAGCTTGAGTTTTATGTATGATTTAAATAAAAGTTTGCTACCAAGAAAAATAATAAAATAAAATAAAAACAAACAGAGACATCTGGATTAAATGATGTCATAGAACAAATGTACCTAGCAGATATCTACAGAACATTTTATCAGCATGCTACAGAATACACATTTTTCTCAGCAATACATGTAACATTCTCTAAAATAAACTATACATTAGGACACAAAGCAAATCTTCACAAATACAGAAAAATTGAAATAATCTCTGTACTCTATTTTATCACAATGGGATTAATGTACAAATCAGCAACAGGAGAAACTACAGAACATAAACAAAATTATGGAGACTAAGCAGTACATTATTGAATGATGAA
Source organism: Jaculus jaculus (assembly GCF_020740685.1). Classification (NCBI taxonomy): domain Eukaryota; kingdom Metazoa; phylum Chordata; class Mammalia; order Rodentia; family Dipodidae; genus Jaculus; species Jaculus jaculus. The sequence continues at coordinate 54,891,676 of NC_059116.1, read as the reverse complement.
TGGGTCATTGAAGAAATCAAACAGGAAATCAAAAATTCATAGAATCAAATGACAATGAGAATACAACATAAAAAAATCTTAAGTGCCCATATTGAGAAATTAGAAAGGTTATGAGTAAACAAAGCTTCACCATAAGGCCTTAAAGAATAAGGCAAACCAAAAATCAGTAGATGGGAAGAAATAGTAATGATTGGAGAAGAAAATAATGAAATAAAAAGCAATACAAAGAATCAATGAAACAAAGAGTTGGTTCTTTGAAAGGGTAAATTAGATGGACAAACCCTTAGCAAATTTGTCCAAAAGAAAGAGAGAAGACAAATTAATAAAACTAGAGATGGAAAAAGGTGCAATTACAACAGGTACCAAAGAAATTCAGAAAATTATAAGGACATACTTTAAGCATATACAATCTACTAAGTTTGAAAATATGAAGGAAATGGATGATTTCCTAGATTTATATGACCTACTAAAATTAAATCAAAATCAGATAAACCATTTAAATAGACCTATAAAAAGTACAGAGACCCAGGGAGTTATAAAAATCTTGCAACTAAAATAAGTCCAAGCCCATATGGATTCATTTGTGAATTTTACCAGACCTTCATGAAAGAACTAACACCAGTGCTTCTCAAACTTTTCCATAAAATAGAAAATGAAGGAATTCTACCATACTACTACTAAGAATCCAGCATCATCCTGATACCAAAACCAGACAAAGACAGGACAAAAAAGAAAATTACACACCAATCTCCCTCATGAAGAGAGAGGCAAAAATTCTGAACAGAATATTGTCAAACAGAATACAAGAATATATCAGAAAGATCATTCACCCTGACAAAGTAGGCTTTATACCAGAGATGCAGGGATGGTTCAACATACACAATTCGATAAATGTAATACACTATATAAATGGACAGAAGGACAGCAAAAACATGATTATCTCAATAGTTGCAGAAAAGACATTTGACAAAATCCAAAATCCCTTCATGGTAAAAGTCCTATACAAACTGAGAATAGAAGGACATATGTCAACATAATAAAGGCTATTTATGACAAACCTACAGCCAACATAATACTAAATGGGGAAAAACTTAAAGCTTTTCCTGCTAAATTCAGGAACAAGACAATGGTGTCCATTGACTCCACTTTTATTTAATATATATTTGGAAGTCTTAGCTATAGCAATAAGGCAAGAGACACTCATAGAAGCAATACAAATTGGAAAGGAAGAGATCAAATTATTCTTATCTGCAGATGATATGATTCTATACATAAAAGACTCTAAAGACTCTACTAGCAAACTGCTAAACCTGATAAACACTTTTAAGAATGTAGCATGATACAAAATAAACACACATAAATACTGATTTATGCATTCCCATATACTAACAACAAACATGCAAAGGATAAAATCAGGGGATCTTTCCCATTCACAGTTGCCTCAAAAAATAATAAACAAAGTACTGAGGAATAAACCTAACCAAGGAAGTAAAGGATCTCTACAATGAAAACCTCAAAATACAACAGAAATTGTGGAAGATAGTAGAAAATGGAAAGATAGTCCCATAGTCTTGTATTGGAAGAATCAGTATTGTGAAAATGTCAATCTTACCAAAAGAAATCCATACATTTAATGCAATCAGCATTAAAATTCCAATGGCATTCTTCACAGAAATAGAAAAACAAAAGATTCTAAAATTCATTTGGAAGTATAAAAAACCTCGAATAGCCAACACAATTTTGAGCTACAAAAATAAGGCTAGTTGTATCACCATACCCAATTTTAAGATATATTGCAAAGCCATAGTAACAAAAACATCATGGTACTGGCAGAAAGACAAGACACACAGGTCAATGGAACAGAATGGAGGACTCACATATTAACCCAGGCAGCTGCAGCTATCTGATCTTCAACAAAAACTCAAAAAAAAAAAAAATCATTGGAGAAAAGACAGCCTCATCAACAAGTGGTGCTGGGAAAACTGGATATCTATATGTAAAAGGATGAACATAAATCCTTGTCTCTCTCCATACACAAGAATTAAGTCAAATGTATCAGACCTGACGCTCTAAAACTGCTAGAGAAAATAGTAGGGAAAACCCTTCAACATATTGGCATAAGCAATGACTTTCTGAATATAACCCCTATTACACAGGAAATAAAACCACTAATCAACCACTGGGATCTCATGAAATTACAAACCTTTTTTACAGCAAAGGACCCTGTAAATAGAACAAAGAGACAACCTACAGAATGTGAGAAAATCTTTGCCAGATATATATTTGACAGAGGATTAATATCCAGAATGTACAAAGAACTCAAAAAGCTAAACAAGAAATCAAACAACTCAATTAAAAATAGACTATGGAACTAAATAGAGAGTTATTAAAAGAAGAAATACAGATGGCATCTAAACATCTAAAAAGTGTTCTACTTCCTAAGCCATCAGGGGAATTCAAATTAAAACTACTTTGAGATTCCATCTCACTCCTGTCAGAATGGTTATTGTCAAGAAAACAAAGGACAATAAATGTTGGTGAGGATGCAGAACAGTGGGAACTCTTCTACACCATTGGTAGGAATGTAATCTGATACAGCCATAGTAGAAATCAGTGCGGGGGTTCTTGAGATAGCTAAAAGTAGATTTACCATATCGCCCAGCTATACCACTCCTAGGCATATATACTAAGGACTCATCTCACTGCCTTAGAGATACTTGCACAATCATGTTTACTGCTGCTGTATTCACAATAGCTAGGAAATGAAACCAGCCTAGGTGTCCCCCAACAGCTGAATGGATAATAAAGATGTGGTACATTTACACCATGGAGTTCTATTCAGTGGTAAAGAAAAATGAAATTTACAGGGAAATGGATGGATCTGGAAAGGATTATACTAATGAGATGACCCAGACCCAGAAAGTTAAATGTTGCATGTTCTCTCTCATATATGGATCCTAGGTACAAATGTATAGACTTGTGTGTGAGCTGGAACCAAAACTTGGCAGCAGAGGCCAGAAAGCTAGAAAAAGGCTATAAGCGAGGGAGGAGAGGGAAGCACTTATGGGGAGAGTATTTTATATATGTAGGTAGAAGAACAGATTACAGGGAGTGGAATGGCCTAAGTGAGGCCAGAGGAAAAGTTGGGTTAGAGAAGGATGGGGAAGGGTCAAACAAAATTCAACACATTCTGAATAAGACATATAAAAGCTTACTTTTATGGATAATGGCACATCCAGAAGCCATAGAATGTTACTAGAAAATTTTCAGTGCAAGGCATGGAATATTTTCCAGTGACTTGTTGGCCAGGGAGGTTCCTATTGCCTCAAAACATGGACTATTGCCAAGGCTTTTGGTTTCCCATCAGAAACTAATGGTAAGGCCCTATTGCTGAAGACTCCACATGCCTGAGTGGCAAGGTCACTGAGAAATCAAGCTGGTGCTGCCCTGAAAACCTTCTTCCTATAGACCAGCTGACTGACAGGTAGAAAAAGTTGCACTGTATGCAGCCCTATGAGACAGAAGTCATCAGTTGTGTAAGCAGTGGACACTGGAAGCCTCAAGTTTGGCCAAAATGACTGAACAGTTACAATAATGGCATTTCTGTTCTGCTCTCTAATTGGACTTGAGGCCCACTGTATGGGACAGAATACATGGCTGGTACTGAAAACTTAATCAAAAGCCTACAGCAAGGGAAGTTATTAGCCTCAGAAGTGTAAAGTCTGTTTCATTCTTGCTAAATACATATATTATGCTCACCAAACTGCCCTGTAAGCACTACACTTAAGATTCATATTCACCTATTAATGCTACTCTCACTTTTGGTTAGAGAAGCTTCTCTTTTCAAATGGCTATGACCACTGCAGTGACCCAAAAGGTAACATAGTGATGAGAAAAAATGATGGAGGAGTGTCCAGCACTGAAACATCCCTATGACACCCTCAGGGTCTATTGCAGAAGAGGTGTCGGAAAGAGTGTAAGAACCAAAGGAAGGTACAACTCTTTACCATGCAACTGTGCAGACAGAAATTGGTCTCGATATCCATGACCTCACAGTGCTTAGAAATAGAACAAGACCCTCATGGTAATAAACTAGTGGAGAGAGGAAGGGGATATGATAGAGAGTGGACTTGTGAAGTGAAATGTGGGGGAGGGAAGGGAAGTTTATTGTCTGTAAGTATACAAGTTGTCAATAAAAAAATTATACAAGCTGGGGGTAGTGGCACATGCCTTTAATCCCAGCACTTGGGAGGCAGAGGTAGGAGGATCATTGTGAGTTCAAGGCCATCCTGAGACTATATAGCCTGGACTACAGTGAAAAAAAATTATGCAACACAAGCCCATTACTCTATCTCTTAACCTTGGTGATTAGGTATATCTTAATAATTTTGCCCTAGAGCCTTATGCCTCACTGTAGTGGACCCCACTTAGTTATTCTCACCACTCTTACAGCAGCAAAGCTCCTAAGCATCACCAACTGGATCCATGTATTCCAACTCAAATGGTTCAAGATGCTACTGTCTGACTGCAGCAAGGGAATAAGTACTCGTCTCCCTTAACTGGTCCACTTAAGCCCAAAATCTCCCATATTCCTGTACTCCTCACCATATCAGAATCATTCCCATAGGGCCACTAATAACTTCCTCTCTAGCTTTTATTATGATGCAATCTTGCTCCCTGGTCTCCAAATGTTCGTCCCCACCTTGTGCTTGGCATTTCAATGTCTTAGCCACAGACAAAAATGATGACTCCTTATGTCTACCTTTTGCCCTATCTCAGAATGCATAGCACCCATCTCCCTTTCCTTCTTCATCCCTGATGCTTCCACTGGACCTCCCAGTTGTGTTTTTAACTCCCATAACCTCAAACCATTATAGCCTAAATTTCTTTGTCTGATTTAGGACCAGAGCAATCCTGACTTCAGCAAAAACACCCAATGAGGAGGGTGTCCCCAATGGAATGGCCAGGCTATGTCATCACTCCATGACAACCCAGATAACAAGAGGGAAATGGTACTTTTTAAATTAATGATCCCTGAAACCAAAAATGGGCAGGTGGAATGGAAAGAGTGGCCTACATAGTAGGTACATTTGACAAAACCTTCTGTGGAGGGAAAATAAGGATTTCCAGGTCACTCCAAACAGTGCCAGTGATTGCCCAAAATTCCATCATACATGTGGTCCGAGTTATACATCAAGCTCATGATGATCTTTCCCTTTCCACCCCACCTTGAATGTGCATGCTAAATTCCTCACTCTCCCTGCTCAACCAGCACAATTCAACAAGTCATACTTCCTGATTTCTTTGTGCCTCTCTTCAACAACCTTGTATTACTTCAATACCCTATTCAATGTCACCTCCACTTTAGGCTCTACTTGACCCTGAGAACCCATCTCTTATTTTGTTCCTCTCTCCTCTTCAGGCCTTCTTGACTGTTTGCATAAGGACACTTCTAAGTGCTGGCCAGGGACATTCAGAAACATCCCTATCTCTGACAACCACACTCTACCAGCAGGGATTTGCATCTGGTGTGATTCTGCTCTGTACAATTGCATCTCTCCCATAACATGTACAGGTCCCTGTGCCATGTTGTGTTGCTATCCAACCTCACCCTCTATGCAAAGAGCATTACACTTTCTCCTCCAAAACACTCAACATCCCAACTATCACATCAGGAGAGTAGTTCATTTACCTACACTAATAGTAATAAGCTTGTCTTCTCTATAGCAGCTACAGGACTGGCTGCTGGGTGCTGGGACACAGCTAAATCTCTTATCAACAGCTTTCCAAAGAATTGAGAACAGGTATTAAGGACTCTGCTACAGCCCTTCACCTACTAGCGTAGCACCTCACTTCACTGGCTTCAGTAGTCCTTCAGAACCATCAATTCCTTAGCCTCACCAAAGCCAAAACGGGCGGGGGAACCTGTATCTTCATAAATGAAGAAAATTGCAATTATATAAACCAATCAGGTAAAGTAGAATTAGAGATTTAATAAAAGCTCCAAACTCTAGACAATAGACTCTATCCTTGTGTCCCACTGTCCTTAAGACCATAGGGTATCTTTGGAACATTTTGGCCTTGGTAACTACCATTGCTCAGGCCATTAATGAGTATATTTATTTAATTTTATAACCCCCTGTCTTTGGAAATGCATCCAAAACCAGGTACATAATGTTACACATCACTCACTCAGCCAACTTCTATTAACCTATCCTTCCTTCACACAGTACCAACTTTTAGCCTCCTCAGACTTGACACCCCATCACCTGCTCTGAGGGGACTTGCCAGCTTTTGACACCAGCATTTCCTAAGACACATAACCACACCCCCTCACAGCAGGAAGCAGTAATGAGAAACTGCCCCTATCCTTAACAAAATACTAGAATGTTAGGTAGGACAAGTCTCAAGATAGAGTTGAGATGAAGAATGACAGAAGTCTGATTGATGAAACTTTAGATGTCTATATTGCCTACCCCTTACTTCCCTGACCTAACAATGCCCTCAACCATAGTTTTCCTGCAGATCTTATCTTAGAGACAACCTGGCTCCTCTTTTTATGGCAATTCACTTTCTGATTGATTATTGCCTCCATTTGTTCTGTGTACCCCTGATTAGTTAGCTTCTCCATTTGGTCCCTGTTTGCCCTTAAACACTTCAGTCCTTTGTTCTTTGTACCCACCTCCCCAAGAAAAGAACTCTATAAAAACCCAGCTATCTGGGCTTACACCAGCTGTTCTCTCTCTCCTGTGAGACAGCCTGGCAGTTGGGCCCTAAGAAGCAGCTCTTTCCCTGCATCAGAGTGGTCGTGTATGGTCTTTGGTCATTCATGAACCTTACATGGACCTGTGAAGGTGGACCAGCTTTTGCAATATGGAACTTATCAGTAAGCTTCAATAAATCTCTTCCTCCCATAAGTGTGCCTGGTTTGGAAGCTCATCCCAGCAATGTAAAGCTGACTGAAACACCAGCAAAAATATCCCTCATAACAGCTGGAGAAAGAAAAACTTTCCATGGCAAATGTCAGCTCTCTGATTATATGAACACAAAGCCAAACCTACAGAGAATACCTCAGAAGATGTAGCACACAGAAGAGTTGAATCAACCTCAGGAACCTACACAAGGATAATCACAATAACCAAAACTAAAGCAGGCATGAAAAAGTCAAAGCTCATGATCATAATTTTAAATATTAATGCACTTAACTCACCCATAGAAAGACACACTTAACAGGGTAAATCAGAAAAAAATGGACCATTGAATCTTAAGCCTTCAAGAAACCCATGTTAGGCTGGAGAAATGGCTCTGCAGTTAAGTGCTTGCCTGTGAAGCCTAAGGACCCCAGTTCAAGGCTCAATTCTCCAGGACCCATGTAAGCCAGCTGCACAAGGTGACACATGCATCTGGAGTTTGTTTGCAGTGGCTGAAGGCCCTGGTGCACACCCATTCTCCCTATCTCTGTCTCTCTCTCTCTCTCTCTTTCTCTCTCTGTCTGTCACTCTCAAATAAATAAAAATAAAGAAAGAAACCCATGTCAACATTAAAGATAGACACCTCCTCAGGGTAAAAGAATGGAAAATGATTTTCCAAGCAAACAGAAATAAGAAACAAGCAGGTGTGGCCATATTAATATATAACAAAATAGACATCAAAGAAAAAGTAATTGAAAAGAGCAAAGAAGGTCACTTTTACTCACCAAGGGAATTATCTAACAAGAGGACATCACAATCATAAATATATATGCACCACACACAGGTGCACCATATTTTATAAAGTACAACCTACATGACTACAAATCAGAAAGAAATCCCAATACCATCATAGTAGGGGACCTCAATACCCACTATCATCATTAGACAGATCATCCAAGAATAAAATTAACAGGGAAATAATAAATCTTAATAACATCATAGATCAATTAGACCTAGCAGATATCTACAGAACATTTCACCCTAATACTACAGAATGCACATTCCTCTTAGCAGCCCACCAGAATCTTCTCCAAAATAGAGCATGCCTCCATAAATTCAGGAAAATTGATATAACCCGGCATAACATCAGACTACAAGGCTTTAAAGCTAGAAATTAACAAGAGAAACAGAATAAGTTCTACCAGCTCCTGGAGACTGAAAAATATGCTATTACACAGTGAATAGGTCCATGAAAGAAATCAAAAAGGATGCTGTAAATTTCTTGAACTGAATGATAATAAAAATACAACATGTCAAAACTTATAGGACACATTGAAGGCAGTCCTAAGGAGAAAATTTATAGAACTAAGTGCCTTCATAACAATAACCCAGATATCTCAAGTAAATAATCTAACCATCCATCTAACCAGGTATGAGTAAAACAACAACAATCCAACCTAAAAGTTCCAAATGGAAAGCAATAATTAAGATCAGAGCAAAAATCAGAAAACAATTATGAAAGTTGATGAACCAAAGATCTGGTTTTTTGAAACACTAAGAAAGATTGAAAAACCCCTGGTCTCTGCCAACTGCAGCGGTGCACCAGAAAGCCACCAGGCTCAGCTTGAGCCACAAGAAAAGCCAGGTGAAGGGAGCTTCCACTTACACCGGAGCTCTCTGAAAACCCTAGGAACGTGAAGGGAGAGCAGCAGTGAAAAATGGAGGAGCAGATCACGAGGTAGAAGAACACATGGAACAACGAGAGAACTAGAGCAGCATCGGCTCCCTCCCCTCCCCCACTGCCTATGCCCAGCTCCAGCAAACAATGCAGCGGTCCAGGACCCAGCCACGCCAACTTAAGCCTACAGCGGAGCCCAAGCAGGAGCAGAGTTCGGCAGCAACATCAGCGGCATCAGCACCAGCAACAGAAGCCCCAGCGGCGGTGGATCCAGCAGTGGCAGCTTCAGTGGCAGCAGCGGCAGATCTGGCAGTGGCAGCTTCAGAGGCAGCAGTGGTGGATCCAGCAGTGGCAGCTACAGCAGCAGCAGTAGTGGTTCCAACAGCAGGGGTGCCGATCTGCAGGGCCACAGTTGCCAGGCTCAGTTTGCCCCACAGAAAAAGCCAGTGCTCAGTTCCAGAAATCAGAAAAGTGGCTAAATGACCCAGCCAGCAACTTGACTGAGACCAAAATCATCCAAAAAGGTAACTGGGTTTGCACCAGGGAAGGGTCTCACTTGGTCAAAACTGACTTGAATCTCTCAACATACCAGAAATCTTAACCTCTTTGCTGATAGAGGATATGGTTGTTATAATACCCACTCTTACATACATACTTGGTGCTGTTTTTTTATTGAATGTGTACCGTGTTTAGTTAAATCTTAGAATCTACCTGTATTTTGTTCATCTCAGCCTTCTTGAATGCTCCCATAGCAGGCAAACTCAACCCCTAGGAACATCTTTGTAGATACTCTGAGAGTCTTAAGAGCCATGCCTAACACCTTAAGCTCCTACCCTGAACATTAGATCAATTGATACAGCTAAGAATACCCAGCTAGCAAGAAAAATCTAAGCATAAATTTAATCCAAGATGCAAAAATATATACATTATAACACAAGAAACACTAAAAAGCAAGACAATGTAAATCTACCTAAAAATATTAATGCATCAGAAATAACCTCCAGTGAGAATGAGTTAGAGGAAATGCCTGAGAAATATTTCAAAAGAATGAGTGTAAATATGTTCAAAGAAGTCAAAGAACAAATCAAATGAGTCAAAGAGGAAATCAAAGGAATCAAAGAAGATGCAGAACATCAATTTGTTGAAATAAAGAAGGCAATACAAGACATAAATGAGGAAACAGAAATAATAAAGAAAAAACAGTCAGAATTACTAGCAATGAAGAACACAGTTAATGAAATAAAAACCTCTGTAGAAAATCTCAGCAGTACAATAAATGAAGGACAGGACAGAATATCTAAGCAAGAAGACCAGGTGGCAGATCTAATACAGTCCAAGAAAGAGAAAGAAAACTAATAGAAAAGTATGAATGGGAATTTCAAGATATTCATGACACTATGAAAAGATCAAATATAAGAATTCAGGACATAGTAGAAGGAGAAGAATCTCACTCCAAAGGCATAGTAAGCATCTTCAACAAAATCATAGCAGAAAACTACCCCCAAATTGGTAAAGAGGTGCCAGTGCAGATACAGGAAACCTTTAGAACCACAGCCAGACAAAACCAGGAAAGAACCTACCCTCACCATATTATAATCGAACTACAAAACACACAAACCAAAGAAAAAATATTGAAAGCAGTTAGAGAGAAAAATCAAGTTACCTACAAAGGCAAGACCATCAGGATTACAGCAGATTACTCAACACAAACTTTAAAAGCCAGAAGGGCTTAAGTGATATATTCCAAGTTCTGAAAGATAACAACTGCCAACCAAGATTACATTATCCTGCAAAGCGAGCCATTCAAGTAGATGGAAAAATAGGGACATTCCATGACAAATGCTGGTTAAAGGAGCATTTGAAGACAAAACCAGCTCTAAAGAAAATACTTGAAAGAATCCTCCATGCTGAAGAAAAGGAAAAGCACACATATAAGGAACCTGGGAAAAAAAAAAAAAAACAATACTCAAATACTAGTTAACACAAGACAGCAAAGATAGAACCAGAACCACACACACAAAAAAATGGCAAACAAAAATACACACCTTTCAATAATATCTCTTAATATCAACGTCCTCAATGCCCCAAGCAAAAGACATAGGTTTGCAGACTGGGTTAAAAAGCAGGATCCTACAATTTGTTATCTCCAAGAAACTCACTTTTCTACAAAGGAGAGACATTATCTTATGGTGAAAGGTTAGAAAACAGTGTTTCAAGCAAATGGGCCTAGAAAACAAGCAAGGGTTGCTGTCCTAATATCTGACAAGGTAGACTTCAGTCCAACATTAGACAAGAAAGATAAGGAAGGTCACTTTATATTGATTAAAGGCACACTCCAACAGGAGGACATTACAATCCTAAACATATAGGCATCTATCATGGGGGCTCCCAAATTCATCAAATACTATTGGAACTAAGGTCACAGATAACACCAAACACAGTGGTGGTGGGTGATTTTAACACCCTACTCTCATCAATTGACAGGTAATCCTGGGAAAAAATAAACAGAGAGGCATCTGGACTAAATGAGGTCATAGAAGGAATGGACCTAACAGATATATACAGGACATTTCATCCAAATGCTGCAGAATATACATGCTTTTCAGCAGCACATGGAACATTCTCTAAAATAAACCCTATATTAGGACACAAAGCAAATCTTAACAAATACAGGAAAGTTGAAATAATTCTTTGCATTCTATCTGACCACAATGGAATCAAACTACAAACCAATAGCAAGAAAGGCTATAGATCATACACAAAATCATGGAAACTAAACAATACACTACTAAATGATGAATGGGTCAATGAAGAAATCAAGAAGGAAATCAAAAAATTTCCAGAGTCACACAATAATGAGAACACAACATACCAAAATCTCTGGGCTAAAATGAAGGCACTTCTAAGAGGTAAATTTATAGCTATAAGTTCCTATATTAAGAAATTAGAAAGGTCACAAGTAAACAACCTAATGCTTCACCTTAAAGCCTTGGAAAAAGAAGAACAAGGCAAACCAAAAATCAGTACATGGGAAGAAATAATAAAGATTAGGGTGGAAATTAATGAAATAGAAACAAAAATAAAAAACAATCCAAAAAATTAATGAAACAAAGAGTTGGTTCTTTGAAAGGATAAACAAGATTGATAAACACTTAGCAAATCTGGCCAAAAGAAAGAGAGGAGACAAAAATTAATAAAATTAGAGATGAAAAAGGTAGCATCACAGACAGATTTCAGAGAAATTCAAAAAATCATAGCAACATACTATAAAAGCATTTACTCCACCAAGTATGAAAATCTGAAAGAAATGGATAATTTCCTTGATTTATATGACGTACCTAAATTAAATCAAGATGAGATTAATCACTTAAGTAGACCTATAACAAGCATCGAGATCTGAACAGTTATCAATAAACTCCCAAGTAAAAAGAGCCCAGCCCCAGATGCAATCACTGCTGAATTGTACCAGAACTTCAAGGAAGAGCTAACACTATTGCTTCTTAACCATTTCCAGGAAATAGAAAAAGAAGGAATTCTACGAAATTCCTTCTATGAAGCCAGCATCACCCTGATACCAAAACCAGGTAAAGATAGAACAAAAAAAAAAAGAGAATTACAGACCAATCTCCCTCATGAACATAGATGAAAAAATTCTCAGCAAAATATTGGCAAACAGAATATAAGAATATATCAGAAACATCATTCACTCTGACCAAGTAGGCTTTATCCCAGAGATGCAGGGATGGTTCAACATACGCAAATCTATAAATGTAATACATTACATAAACGGGTTGAAGGACAAAAATCACATGATCATCTCCTTAGATGTAGAGAAAGCATTCGACAAAATCCAATGTCCCATCATGATAAAAGTCCTACAGAGATTGGGAATAGAAGGAACATATCTCAATATAATGAAAGCTATTTATGACAAGCCTAAAGCCAACATATTACTAAATGGGGAAAACTGGAAGCTTTTCCACTATAATCAGGAACAAGACATGGGTGTCCACTGTCCCCACTTTTATTTAATATAGTTGTCGAAGTCTTAGCCATAGCAATAAGGCAAGAGACACACATAAAAGGGATACAAATTGGAAAGGAAGAGATCAAGTTATCATTATATGCAGATGACATGATTCTATACATAAAGGACCCTAAAGACTCTACTAGCAAACTGCTAGAGCTGATAAAAACCTACAGCCATGTATCAGGATACAAAATGAATACACAGAAATCAGTAGCCTTCATATATGCTAACAACAAACACACAGGGGATGAAATCAGAGAATCACTCCCATTCACAATTGCATCAAAAAAATATAAAGTACCTTGGAATAAACCTAACCATGAATGTAAAGAATCTCTACAATGAGAACTTTAAAACACTCAAGTGAGAAATTGCAGAAGACACTGGAAAGTGGAGAAACATCCCTTGTTCCTGGATTGGAAGAATCAATATTGTGAAAATGGCAATCGTACCAAAAGCAATCTACATATTTAATGCAATCCCTATCAAAATTCCAAAGGCATTCTTCATGGAAATAGAAAAAAAATCCAAAAATTCATTCGGAATTACAAAAAATCTCAAATATCTAAAATACTACTGAGCAACAAAAATAAGGCTGGTGGTATCACCATACCTGATTTTAACTTATGCTACAGAGCCATAGTAACAAAAATAGCATGGTACTGGCACAAGAACAGACATGTAGATCAATGGAACAGAATAGAGGACCTATATGTAAGTCCAGGTAGCTATAGCCACCAGATATTCAATAAAAATGCCAAAAATACTCATTGGAGAAAAAGACAGCCTCTTCAGAAAATGGTGTTGGGAAAATTGAGTATGTATCTGTAGAAGGATTAAAATAGACTCTTCTCTCTCTCTCCATGCACAAGAATTAAGTCCAAATGGATTAAAAACCTTAACAACAGACCAGAAACTCTGAAATTGCTAGACAAAAAAGTAGGGGAGCCCTTCAACATATTGGTCTTGGCAAAGACTTTCTGAATACAAGCCCAGTTGCTCAGGCAATAAAACCACAGATTAATCACTGGGACCTCATGAAATTACAAAGATTTTGCACTGCAAAGGATACAGTGAATAAAGCAAAGGGTCAAACTACAGAATGGGAAAAAATCTTTGCCAGCTTTATATCTGATAGAGAATTAATATCTAGGATATACAAAGAACTCAAAAAGTTAAATAATAAGGAATCAAACAAGCCAATCAAAAAATGGGCTATGGAGCTAAATAGAGCATTCTTAAAGGAAGAAATATGAATGGCATATATGCATCGAAAAAAATGTTCTATGTCACTAGTCATCAGAGAAACGCAGATTAAAACTACATTGAGATTCCATCTCACTCCTGTCACATTGGCTACCATCATGAAAACAAATGATCATAAATGCTGGCAGGGATGTGGAAAAAGAGGAACCCTTCTACACTGCTGGTTGGAATGCAATTTAATCCAGCCATTGTGGAAATCAATGTGGAGGTTCCTAAAACAGCTAAGGATTTATCTACCATATGACCTAGCTATAGCATTCCTAGGCATACATCCTAATCTCATTTCCTTAGAATTACATGCTCAATCATGTTTATTGCTGCTCAATTTATAATAGCTGGGAAATGGAACCAGCCTAGATGTCCCTCAACTGATGAGTGGATAATGATAAGGTACATTTATACAATGGAGTACTACTCAGCAGTAAAGAAAAATGAAGTTATGAAATTTGCAGAAAAATGGTTGGATCTGGAAAGAATTATACTAAGTGAGGTAACCCAGGCCCAGAAAATCAAGAGCCACATGTTCTCCCTCATATGTGGGTCCTAGCTACAGATGATTGGACTTCTGAATGAGAAGGAAAATACTTAGTAGCAGAGGCCATTAAGTTAAAAATAAGATTTAAAGGGAAGAGAAAGGAAGGGAGCAGGGTACTGAATAGGTTGGTATTGTATATATGTAAGTAGAATGATTGAGATGGGGAGGTAATATGATGGAGAATGGAATTTCAAAGGGGAAAGTGGGGGGAAGGGTGAGGGTATTACCATGTGATAGTTTTTATAATCATGGGAAATGTTAATAAAAATTGTGAAAAGATAAAAAATAAAATAAATAAAAAACAAAAAAAGAAAAATTAAAAAAAAAAAAAGAAAATCCCCTGGCCAACATGATCAAAGAAAAAAAAGAGATGTCTAAAATTAACAAAATTAGAAATAAATAGGGGGAGGTAACAACATACATCAATGAAACTGGAAGATTCATAGGACATCCTTCCAAAACCTCTACTCCACAAAATTGGATAATCTGGAAGATTATCCTATTCCTAGACAAAACCGCCTACCCAAACTAAGTTCAGAGCAGATAACTCTCCTAAATAAATCCATTATATCCATCAAGATTGAAAATATAATCAGGAGGCTGGAGAGAGGGCTTAGCAGTTAAGGTGTACTTCTTTACAGCACCATGATGTCTGCTGAGTCATCCCAAGGTCACTGCCATCTGAAAAGAGAAAGTTCTCTACCAAAAGTGAGACTAGCATTAGTACATAGGTATGTACATTAACAGAAGTGCATAAGCCCATTTTCTTGAAACACCATTTTCCAACCTTTCACCCTAAGATAGTACCATGCTTTTTAGAAAGGTGAGTTTCTTGTAGACAGTAAATCGAAGGATACAGCTGTTTAACCAGTCTACAAACCTGTCTTTTGGTTGGGGCATTGAGGCTGTTGATATTAAGAGATATTATTGAAAGGTGTGTATTTATTTTTTTGCCATTTATTGTAGTTCTTCCAGTTTTGCTTTTGATCTCTTGTATTAACTAGTGTTTGAGTATGGTTTGTTATTTTCCAGGTGCCTTATATGTGTGCTTTTCTTTCTCTTCAGCATGGAGGATTCTTTCAAGAATTTTCTGTAGAGCTGATTTTGCCTTCAAATATTCCTTTAGCCTTATCAAACTGCCCAGTAAGCACTTCTCTTAATATTTATACCCTTATATTAATGCTACTCACACTTTGGGTAGAGATTCTTCTCTTTTCAGATGGCAGTGACTTTGGGATAACTTGCTGGAAAGAAATGACTGGAGTACTGAGTAACATCTCGATCACACCTTCCAAGGCTCAGGGTCTAATGTGGAAGAGGTGGTGGAAAGAATGTAAGAGCCAAAGGAAGGGTAGGACTCCTTACAACATGCTCCCTCCAGACATAAAATCGACTGGATATCCATGACCTCATAAGTGCCTGACACTACCTACACAAGACCATCATAAGAGGAGGAAAAGCCCATGACATCAAAATAAAAGAGAGATTGGTTGAGATGGGGAGGGGATATGATGGAGAATGGAATTTCAAAGGGGAAAGTGGGGGAGGGTAGAGGGAGGGTATTACCATGGGAAATTTTTTATAATCATGGAAAATGTTAATAAAAGTTGAGAAAAAAATTCCTTTAGCCTGCTTTTGTTGTGGAATGTCCTTATTTCTCCATCTATTTGAATGGATAGCTTTGCAGGATAAAGTAACCTTGGTTGACAGTTGTTTTCTTTCAGAACTTGGAATACATCACTCCAAGCCCTTCTGGCTTTTAAAGTTTGTGTTGAGTAAT
Organism: Jaculus jaculus; assembly: GCF_020740685.1. Classification (NCBI taxonomy): domain Eukaryota; kingdom Metazoa; phylum Chordata; class Mammalia; order Rodentia; family Dipodidae; genus Jaculus; species Jaculus jaculus. The sequence continues at coordinate 54,875,476 of NC_059116.1, read as the reverse complement.
CTACTGTAATCCTGATGGGCTTGCCTTTATAGGTAACTTGATTTTTTAAAATGCTTTCAATATCTTTTCTTTGGTTTGTATGTTTTGTAGTTTAATTATAATATGGCAAGGAGAGGTTCTTTCCAGGTTTTGTCTGGTTGGTGTTGTAAAGGATTCCTGTATCTGCAATGGCATCTCTTTCCAAGTTTGGGGGATGTTTTTTCTATGATTTTGTTGAAAATGCCTATTATGCCTTTGGAATGAAATTATTCTCCTTCTACTATACCCTGAATTCTTATGTTTGGTATTTTCATATTGTCCCAAATGTCTTGAAATTCCCATTCATACTTTCCTATTAGTTTTTCTTTCTCTTTGCTGGACTGTATTAGATCTGCCACCTGGTCCTCTAGCTTAGATATTCTATCCTCTCCTTCATCCATTGTACTGGTAAGATTTTCTACAGAGTTTTTTAATTCATTGACTGTGTTCTTTATTGCTAGCAATTTTGACTGGTTTTTCTTTATTATTTCTATTTCCTTATTTATGTCATGTGTTGACCTCTTTATTTCATTAGATTGGTTTTCTGTGTCTTCTTTGATTCCTCTGATTTACTTTCATTCCTCTTTGACTTCTTTAAACATATTTATAATCATTCCTTTGAAATCTTTCACAGGAATTTCCTCTAACTTATTCTACTGGAAATCATTTCTGATGCATTAATACTTTTCGGTGGATTTATATTGTCTTGATTTTTAGTGTTTCTTGGGCTATAATGTACATATTTTTGCATCTTGGATTAATTTAGTGCTTGGATTTTCTAGTTAGCTGCCATATTATTAGATATATCAATCAATTTGATGTTATATATCTTCAGGGTCGGAACTTAATGTGCTAGGTGTGGCTTCTAAGACTCTCAGAGTATCTACTAAAGTGACCATAGATGTTGGGTTTGCATGCTATGAGAGTATTCAAGTAGACTTAGTAGAACAAAATACAGGCAGATTCTAAAATTTAACTAAACAATGTACACATTCAATGAAAAACAGCACAGAGTATTTATGCAAGAGGATGTATTATGATAACCAAATCCTCTAACAAAATCACAGTCCCTTAGGGTATGTGTTGCCCCACACCCTTAATCCTGTCAACTAGGAGGTTAAGATTCTTGATCTGTTGAGGGTTCCAAGTCAGCTTGTGACCAAGTGAGACCCTTCCCTAATGAACAAAAGAAGAGAAAACAAAGCCACTATAAATCAGGAAGAAATAAATAACAATCCCAAAATATAGCCTATTTAAGAATGGCAAATATAGTCAGGTGAGGTGGTACATGCCTTTAATCCCAGAACTCAGGAGGCAGAGGTAGGAGGATCATCATGAGTTTGAAGCCACCCTGAGACTACATAGTGAATTCTAGGTCTGCCTGGGCCAGACCAAAAACCTACCTTAAAAAAAAAAAAAAAAAAAAAAGGTAAATCCAGCCATCCATCAGATTTAACATATAATTTATCTTCATATGGAAGGTTCAATTAGCACTTCTGATTCAAGCCTATATACCAGGCTTATTTGGCAGGTACTGACCTCATGTAACCCCAGTTACCTATTAGGATGATTATGGTCTCAGTTATGCTGCTCTCCTGCTTGGGTCCCTCTTTAGTGTGCTATGGTTCAAGTAGGTTGTCTGGGTCATTGGATTGCTGGATTGTTGCTCTGGTTGCCAGTGCTGGGTGCTGTGAGCTCCCTTCTCCATGTCTCTGGTGCTGGTGGTGGTGGAGTGGAGGCTGTGGATGGTGCCTCTAGTTCTCTGACTGATCCATGTGATCCTCTACCTCATGATCTGCTCCTCCATTGATAGTTAAGGTCCTCTTTTCATGTTTCTTGAGTTTGCAAGGAACTCCCATGTGAGTGGAAAATCCCTTCACCTGGCTTTTTCTGTTGCTCAAGCCAAGCCTTGCAGCTGTGGCCCTGTGGATCTGCTGCCTCCATGGACCTCGTGCTATCATGGACATGGTGCCGCTGCTGCTGGAGCTGCTTCTGCCTGCCTATGTGGGCTCTGGATACTCTGGATCTCTCCTACTTCTCTGTTGCCATTGGTAATTTCTTATACACCTCACTTTTTAGTAGAAGAGTGTATTTTGCTGAGGTTTTTTTTTTCTTTTTCTTTTTTTTTTTTTTTTGATTTTTCTCACCTAGGCTGCTTTGGCATGGTTCCTATAGCAGTTGCTTAACTGGAAGTCTCTGAAGATTTATATCTTAACATAATAAAGGCTGTATATAAAGCACATAAATCCCACATCATGCTTAATGGGGAAAGACTCAAGGAGTTCCCATTAACATCAGGAATAAGAAAGGGCTGCCCACTCCCACACTGCTATTCAACATAGTACTGGAAACCCTAGCCCAAGCATTGACAGGAGAAAGATATCCAAGAGATGAAAATTTGAAAGGATGAAGCTAGACTAGCCCCATTTGTAGGTGATATGATCCTATACATAAATGACTCAAAAGACTGTATTATAAAACTTCTAAAGGTGGTAAATTCTTTCAGATTTCTGGATCAAGAAATTTCTGATTTTGTTGATTACAAAATCAACACACAAAAATCAGTAGTCCTCCTTTACACAAAAGATAAATATACAGAGAAAGAAATCATTGCTACTGACCCATTTTCAATAACACAAAAAAATATGAAATAACTTGTTATAATACTAACTAAAGAGGTGAAAGACCTATATACTAGATATATAAAATCAACCAAGGATGAAATTGAGGACATGAGAAGATGGAAATACCTTCCATGTTGCTGTATAGGTAGAATTAATATTGTGAAAATGTCAATTCTACCAAAAGTAATTAACAGACCCAATGCAATACTAATGAAAATTCCAGCTTCATTCTTCACAGAGATAGAAAAAGCAATCTTAAGAGTTACATGGAGACGGCAGGGTGGCACACGCCTTTAATCCAAGCACTTGGGAGGCAGAGGTAAGAGGATTGCCATGAGTTTGAGGCCACCCTGAGACTACAGAGTGATTTTCAGGTCAGCCTGAACTAGAGTGAGACCCTACCTTGAAAAAGAAAACAAAAAGTTAATATGTAATGTTAGAAGGCTTTGGATATCAAAAAATGTCCTTAGCAAAAGAAATACCTCTGGAGGTATCACCATACCTGATCTAAAGCTATACTACAAAGTAATAGCAATAAAAACAGCATGGTACTGGTATGAAAAACAGACATAGACAAATGGAACAGAATGGAAGACCTAGCCCGTAGTTCAAACAACTTAGTTACTTGATATATACACTGGAAAAAAGGCAGAATCTAGAAAAATGGTGCTGGACAAATTGTATAATCACATGTAGAAAAATGAAATGAGACTCAATCCTCTCATGGTGCACAAAAATCAATTCCAAATAGATTAAAGAGCTCAACATAAGACCTGAAACTCTTAATTGTCTGAAATGAAAAACAGGGAAACTCTCTTAAAATACCAGAGTGGGGAAAGTCTTCCTGAATAATACCCTTGTAGCTCAGGAAATTAAACACTCACTGAACCAGTGGGATCTCATGAAGCTAAAAAGTTTTTGTACAAACATACCATAAACAGAGTCAACAGACTATTCACAGAAAGGTAGAAAATCTTCACTAGCTATACAATAGACAGAGGCCTAATATCTAGAATATATTAATAACTCAAAAAAACTAAACAATAAAAAGTTCAAATAATCCACTCAAAACATCAGCAGACAATTTAACAGGGAATTCTCAATGGAAGAAATACAAATGACCAATAATCACTTATGAAGATGTTTAACAACCTGAACCATCAGAGAAATGCAAATTAAATTAACCATAATATTCCATCTTACCCCAGTGAGGATGGCAATCATTAAAAAATATCAAACAACACGCTGGGTGTGGTGGTGCATGCATTTAATCACAGCACTTGGGAGGAAGAGGTAGGAGGATCGCTATGAGTTCTGAGGCCACAGTGAATTCCAGTCAGCCTGGGCTAGAGTGAGACTTTACCTCATAAAGCAAACAAACAACAAATATCAAACAACAGTAAATAGTGGGGAAAGTAGAACCCTCATTCACTGTTAGTGGGAATATAAACTTTTACAACCATTATGGAAATCAACATGAGGACTCCTGAAAAATATGAAAATAGAGCTAACCACTGGCAGCTATTTCTCTATTGGTCATCTACCCCTAAGGGCTCCACTCTCATTGCAAAGATAATTGCTCAACCATGTTTATAGCTGCTCAATTCACAATACCTATAAACTGAAATCAACCCAGATGCTCATAATTTGATGATTGGGTAAGAAACATGTGGTACATATGCATAATGGAATTCTACTCAGCTGTAAGGAAAAATGATACAGTGGTATTTATAGGAAAATGGTGGTTTTGAAATAGATCATACTGAGTGAACTCACACAAGCACAGAAAGACAAATGCTGCATGTTCTCCCTCATCTGTAGTTCCTAACCTGGAACAGTTTGAGTTGCAGACATTCCTGAAAGATGACTCAAGTGTCACATAACATGGATAGAAGTTTTTCAGGGAAGGGCTATGGGAGATAGGGTTTCACTATGTCCCAGGCTAACCTGGAACTCAGTCAGTATTTCTGGGGTGGCCTAGAACTTACAACAATCCTCCTACCTCTATCTCCCATGTTCTGGGATTAAGGATGTACACCACCACACCAGGCTTGCTTTTGCTCTTAAAATTTGTTTCTGGTAAAAGTATTTCTTTCTTAATAATATTTGACTTAGCAATAAAAGCTTTCACACATCCATCATATTCATACAGCTTCTCACCTTTATGAAATCTCTGATGATTGCAAAGATCTGACCAGGCCAAAAAAAAAAAAAAAAAAAAAAAAAAGCTCTCCCACATTAAGTACAATCATATGACTTCAAACCTCTGTGAGTTCTCTAGTGAAGAGTGAGATGTGTCTTGAAGATGAAGCTATTACCACATTTAGTACATTCATATGAATTCTTTGATGTTTTCTAAAGTCTTCCTTTTCAAAGAAAGCACTCCCTCATTCATTACATTGATATGGCTTCTCATCAGTATGAATTCTCTGATGAATAGTTAATCATGACTTGGAGATGAAAGCTTTCCCACATTCAGTACATTCATATGGCTTCTCATCTGTGAGTTCTCTGATGATCTGTGAAATGTGACTTGGAGATGAAGGCTTTCCCACATTCAGTTCATTCATGTGGCTTTTCACCAGTGTGAGTTCTCTGATGCTTAATAAGATGTGACTTAGAGATGACAGTTTCCTGCATTCGGTACATGGCTTTTCAAATGGCTTTTCACCTGTGTGAGTTCTCTGATGCCTAATAAGATGTGACTTGCAAATAAAGCCTTTCCCACATTTGGTACATTCATAGGGCTTCTCACCTTTGTGACTTCTCTGATTCTTGTTTGTTTGCTTATTTTGTTTTGTTTTGTTTTTTTTTGTTTTGTTTTGTTTTTGAGGTAGGGTCTCACTCTGGCCCAGACTGACCTGGAATTCACTATGTAATCTCAGGGTGGTCTCAAACTCATGGTGATCTTCCTACCTCTGACTCCCGAGTGCTGGGATTAAAGGCATGCACCACAACATCCAGCTTGATTTTTAAAAAGATTAGAGAACACCCAGGTGAGAATCCATATGAATATACTAGTGTGGTCAAGTTTTTATCTTCAAATCATAGCACACTATTTATCAGAGAACTCACACTGGGAAAAAAACATATGAATAAAATGAATGGAGAAACACATTCACCTCCCAGTGAGTATTAATATAGTGGATGTAAGAAAGCTTCCTGAAGTCACAATTCAGTGTGCATCTTCAGACAGGTGAAAAGCCAAATGAATATACTAAAAGTGAGAAAACTTTTTACTGAAATCATAAGTCACAAACTACAAGAGAGCACACAGAGGTGAAAACTCAGTTTAATATAATAAACTTGAAAAAGGTTTCTTAGAGAAGTCAAACCAAATTTTGTATTTGAGGATTCACAATGGAGAAGAACCGAAACCATATGGATGTAACTGTTGTAATACACTCATCTCCCAGTCATAGGTCACTGTGCATCAGAGAATTCACAAAGTTAAAGAAAAAAAAACAAGTAAATGTTATGAATGTGTCAAAGCTTTTATCAGAAATATGTGACTATAATGAATGTTGAAAACCTGCAGAAAATATTCCTGAAAAAAAAAATGCATTTTGTCTTTTAAGTCATACCGTAGTGATTTTATGAAAACATGTCAATTTTCTTCTTTTTAAATTTCCTTGTGGGAAATACATGGATTGATTTAGGAACTTGCACTTGAAGAGCTATGCATTGATATAAACAAAGCTTAATGGCCAATTGTGATGTCTGGAAAAGCTAAAAGTAGATTGAAGTGTGGGTATAAGAAATTTTGACAGTAATATTTTGTGTGATGATTACTTGTTGTGTTCGGACAAGTTCCTGGGAACATGAAGAATCTTGAATATAAAAATAATCATCTGAGGAGGACTTGAAAAGATGGAAAGACCTCCCATGCTCCTGGATAGGCAGAATTAACATTGTGAAGATGACAATCTTACCAAAGGCAATATATAGATTTAACGCAATTCCAATTAAAATCCCTACAGTGTTCTTCACAGAGATAGAAAAAATGATCTCAAATTTCATATGGAAAGGTAGAAGGCCTCGCATATCCAAACATATCCTCAGCAAAAGAAATACCTCTGGTGGCATCACCATACCCGATATAAAGATATATTACAAAGCCATAGTAATAAAAACAGCATGGTACTGGCATAAAAACAGGACTATAGACCAATGGAATAGACTTGAAGACCCGGATTTTGGGCCAAGCAACTATAGCTACTTGATATTCGACAAAGGCCCAAACAATATAGACTGGAAAAAAGATAACATCTTCAACAAATGGTGCTGGACAAACTGGATAACCACATGCAGGAAACTAAAACTTGATCCACACATTTCACCATGCACAACACTCAAATACAAATGGATCAAAGACCTCAACATAAAACCAGAAACTCGAAAACTATTGGAAGAAAATTTAGGAAGTACTTTCCATAATATAGGAATGGAAAAAGACTTCCTGAATAAAACCCCAGTGGCTCAAGTTCTTAAACAGTCACTCAACCATTGGGATCATATGAAGCTGAAGAGTTTCTTTACAGACAAGCATATAATAAGCAAAGCCAATAGAATACCCACAGAATGGGAGAAAATATTTGCAGGTTATCCAACTGATAGAGGCCTTATCTCTAGAATTTACAAAGAACTCAAAAGTCTAAACAATAAGAAGACAAATACCCCACTCACAAAATGGGGCACAGAGTTAAACAGGCAATTCACAAAGGAAGATATACAAATGGCAAACACACACCTAAGAAAATGTTCATCATCCCTAATCATCAGAGAAATGCAAATTAAAACAACTATGAGATTCCACCTTACCCCAATAAGGATAGCCAACATCAAAAGGTCAAATGAAAATAAATGCTGGCGAGGATGTGGAGAAGCAGGGACACTCATTCACTGTTGGTGGGAATACAGGATGGTACAACCACTTTGGAAATCAATATGGAGAATCCTGAAAAGGCTGGCTATAGAAATACCAACAGACCCAGTTACACCATTACTGGGCATCTACCCTAAAACCTTCAAACCAAAAGCCAGAGAGATTTGCTCAGCCATGTTTGTAGCAGCTCAATTTGTAATAGCTAAAAGCTGGAATCAACCCAGATGTCCATCATTAGAAGAATGGATAACAAAGATGTGGTATATCTACACAATGTAATTCTATACAGCAGTAAGAAAAAACGACATAAAGAAATTTGAGGAAAAATGGTTGAACCTGGAACAGATCATTCTCAGCGAACTTACCCAATCACAGAAAAAAAATCGACACATAGTCTCACTCATCTGCAACACCTAACCTGAATCTGCCCAAGATGCCTTACATACCCAGCAAGCACCTCATGGACTAGACAATAAGATGGATGGAAGGGCGGGTAGGGAATCAAAGTGTGGAAAACAGTAATGTGGACACAAACGGCAATGGTACCATAAATCTCTACTTCCTAAAAGACAGACCAAATGGCTGAACCTTCACTAGACCCTTACAGGAAACACCTGAACTACAAGACACTAGAGAGAGTAGGATCAAAACTGACCTAAATCTCCTACATCTTCCCTCCCTCCCTCTCCCCCTCTCCCCCTTACCTCTATCGTCTCTAACTCTTGTATATTAGTTATCTTTTTCCTCAATTTCTTAGTGGACACTGACCTGTAACCCCCACTTCCAGCTTGGGCCTACCATCCACAATGAGGTTTTGATCAGAGAAACCTACAAGGTTTCCCAAAACAATGACAGACTTCTGTCAGAGTACTTGATGACCCACCAAAGGCCAGTGATAAGACCCTATTGCTGAAGACTCCATACACAGCTGACGTGTAAAATGGAATGACATGGCTGGAAGCCAGGAGAGATTCAGTCCCCAGACAGTCAGCGTGTCTAGTGGCAGAAGGCGCTACATAGGCGACTGGGGGAAATGACCAAGATCTGTCCAAGCAACACATTGTTTAACCTAATTAGCAACAAATAACCGGATGTGATGCCCACACAAGTGCAATAGTGGTACACAGCCATGGTGAGGAATCAATTGCTCTTGATTTGGCTAACTGATCCACTCAGTGGTTCTAGACCCATAGCTGGAGCTGGGAAACAAGTCAGAACCATACCCAAACACAAGCCCACTCTACAATATTAAGCTACCATCAATCACGGGTTATAAGAGGGCCTAAACCTACCATACTGTCTATCAAAAAAGTAAGTGTTATCTCAATTTTCCGGGTGCTAACTTACTCTCCGTTGGAGAATCTGCTTCTCTTTTCCAGATAGATGCAGATCCTAAGAAGAGAGCTGCCCCAACATACCTCAAAAGGGGCCCAACTGAAACTAAGGACAACTGGCGAAATAAGCAAGGGTGATGTTCTCCTGTGAACCAGATACCAGCACAAAGGGGAAGGAGATCAACACAGAGAAAAATCAACTCCTACCAAATCAGAGAGCCAGAGCCTCAGAGGCCCCCAACACTGAAGCAGACCAAAAATGAACCCAACATTGCTCAGGGAAATTTTGCGGAAGAGGGGGCGGAAAGAATGTCAGAGTCACATGTTGGGTCATGATTTCCAGAGACATTTATCATACCAATAACTGGGGGCTAATGCCACAATGCATGACCCATTTTCATTAACAAGGAGGGTCTAATGGGAAGCAGTAGATCACAGATGAGCCTAAATAATGGTACCAAACTGCTTGTATTTACTGAAAAGAAAACTAATAAATTTAATTTAATTTAATTTAAAAAAATTAATTAATAATAAAAGAAAACAAAACCTAAAAAAAAAAAAAAAAACACTTGCCAGCAAAGCCAAAGGATCCAGGTTTGATTCCCAGTAAGCACATAAAGCCAGTTGCACAAGGTGGTTCATGCATCTGGAACTTATTTTCAGTAGCTAGAGGCCCTGGTATGCCTGTTCTCCTTTTCAATCTCAACTTAATTAATTTTTTAAAATGATGCTACAGATATGATGAAAATGGGTATGCCTTCACAGAGGCAGCATAAGTGATTCTAATTCTTCTTTATGGAGATTCAATCATTGTCAATGCTTTGAGTTTAAACATGTATTATGTTTTTCAAGAAGTTACCATTGGGGGAAAATGGGTATAATGTACACAGTTGCAGCCTATATTATTTCTCCAAATTACATGTAAATCAGCAATTATGTCAAAATTTAAATGTAAAAATAAGAATGGACTACAAAAGAATCTCAAAATCATTATGTTGAATAAAAGAAGTGAAACACACACAAAAAAATTGTAACCTACTGATTATAAAGTAGTTATAGCATGACCTTCTTTTGGGGTGTGGTTTAATTGAAACCTGCTTACATTTATTTATTGGGTTATTATAAAAGATCTTATAGACAACACACGAGAAGCAAGTTGGAAGAAATTCATATGCCACACAGAACTGTATGACCCCACAGAGTCATGAGAGAAGGAATGAGGACCCTTTATGACCTGCCAGGAAACACCACCCTCTGGGAGCCTCCATGTGTCTGTCGGTCTGCAAATCCTCAGAACTAAGCCCTCTGTGGTTCTCATAGAACTCTTACTGGGAATCAGCCTAGACTAAATCATTTTCAACTGGATTACTAACTTAAATTTGTAAACCCTCTCCAGAACAGTCAGGTGGAGACTCCTCAGCTAGTGGTCATACTGAAGCAGTTTAGGTTACTCAGCAGGCAGTCACTCCACTAGTATAATAAGGACACTCATCACTAGTGATCAATAGTTTCATGAAGTGTGTGTCAGGAACTAGGGGCAGGGGCCAGCATCACCTATGAGCAGGTCCAACTATACACTTATGTAGGGCTTAAAGAAACACTATTTAAGTAGGTTTCCAAGCATGCAATTGTATTTTCCCTTTACTGAAAATTTACTTTTTAACATACTTAGTAGTATTCTACATTATATTCATCACTTTGTGTCAAATGAATCATAAGCACTAATGTTATACTTTAGACCTGTTCAAATTTTCTGTACCACTTTGAAAGGCTTATTTCTGTTTTATAGAAAATGGAAACTCACCTTTTATGTGAACCAGCATTATTCCTGCCAAAGGTAGCCTTCAATTTATGTCCAGTCACTAAGCCAAGCTGTATTTTCTATGCATATATTTAGAATTTTAAAAAGTGAAAAGAAAAACAAAACCATTGTTGGTGAAAAGATATTTGCCAGTGTAGAGTATGCATTGACTTCATTTGGGAAAAAAAAATGACTAATTCACTTTTTCCATCCTCATCAAAGAACAGAAAGAACATTCCTTTTTACTCTTTACCAGGTACTTCAAGCCTAAGAGAGTGTTGAGCATGTATTTGCTGAATAAAACATTTGATCACCTGTCTTCTACACGCAAGGTCCTTTAGAAAGTTATTTGCTGGAAAATGCCCTGAGTGAATTCAGGAACTTCAATATGAAGAAAGATGTGAACAAGAAATGAAAATATGCTCAGAAGGCTTTTGTACGTCTGGCTACGTTTTTCCATTTATGTACTATACAAGATTTTACTAGACAGTTCAAAATTAAACCACATTAAAGCAAAAAAAAAAATCATCTGTTGTCTTGCAGAGGAAAGATTTAGAAGTTTTGGTTTTTAAGACATAGAAACATCATTTGTTTGAACTGTAACTCTATGAGATTTCCATCTTTGAGGATCAGAATACTGATATATGTTAGAACAGTATGAGTAGTGCTGATCAGTCTTAAAATAGGAAAGATCTGTAATGACAATGCTAAAGGATATTACTGTTCTGTTTTAGTAACTAAACTAATATTGCTTTTGGAAGTAAAACAAAGGCAAGAAAGAGGGGTCAGGAAGAACACAAAGCCTTCACATTTCCACTTTGCAATGAAGGGAAGTCTTCAAGTTCTGTTGTCGAAACTCTATGGTGTCAAAAATAGAGCTGTGAAGATGAAAAATGTTTTAGTGTAGCTGCTTAGATTTTCTGGGAATTATTGCTAAGGAATGTTGCTCATGCCAGCATAGTTTAATTTCCCCATAAAGCTAGTTTTCAAGGCTGAATGGGTTAAATTTTGAGACCAGATGACTTTTTTGCTCAGGTTCTTTAGGTAAAGCTATAAGAAGATGGTTAATTGGGTAAAGTACCAATGTACCATGTAAGCATGAAAGAGTGATTTGGATCCCCATTACCCATGTAAAAATGCTAGTTGTGTGATTGGGAAAATTACTATGATTAATGAATTGCCTGAAAAGCCCAGTGGTCAATGTTTAATTCCCCAGGACCTATGTGAAGACATAAGGAGAGTGTCACATTCATCTTGAGTTTATTTGCAGCAGGTAAAGGCCCTGGCATTCATTCTTTCTGTGTCCTTACAAATAAAAAAAATAAATTATGAAAAATTTGACAATAAAAAAGTCTTTCTTTCTTTCTTCTATTAATTAGAAACTTTGCATGTTCAACTATGTTTGTCCCATTCCTCTCATTCTTGCCTCCATTCCATTGAGGACCCTCCTCAATGGGGTTACTGGTATTCACCATGGGTTTGGGATTATAAGTTATGAGAGCAGCAGACATTGTGTTGCAGTGGGGAAACACCTCTGAATACTCCTTACTACCCAGTGGCATCTTCCACAATATTTCCTGAGCCTTTGAAAGTGAATAGTAAGTCTACTTCAGTGTTAAGCTCTCAGTAACTTCTGAATTTCTGCTTTGATATATTTTGAGTATTCGGTGTATATCTCCATCACCCTGTCATTGGTCTCAGGCTTCCTTGTGAGAGTAGCACTATTGTTTCACCAACAGTCCCTCTGTGGTTTCACCTGGACCTTCACTGATGTGCAGAAGGTGGCTTATCTCATGATAGGAAGTCAGCTATCTTTTCTTCCCTTGTTGATTGATTTTTTTGTTGTTGTTGTTGTTCTCTCTGGTTTTCATTGCCTCATGTAAAAGAAAAACAAAAACAGATGCTTCAGTGAAGAGTGAGAGCAGCATAGGATAAAAGGGAAAAGCATACTTAATTAAAAGATATTTTTATGGGTGTAGACTCCCTTTTGGGCAAAGATTGGTGGGAGCTTCTCACTGGAGTCCATAACCCTTTCAGTTATCAAAAATCTCCCAAATAAAAAAAGTCCAGGCCCAGATGGATCCATTGCTGAATTTTACCAGACCCTCAGGGAAGAACTAATGCCATTGCTTCTTAAGCTTTTCCAAAAAACAGAAAAAGAAGGAATCCTACCAAACTCCTTCTACAAAGCTAGCATCACCTGGATACCAAGACCAGGCAAAGATAGAATGAAAAAAGAAAATTACAGACCAATCTCCTTCATGAACATAGATGCACAATTTCTCAACAAAATATTGGCAAACAGAATACAAGAATATATCAGAAAGATCATTCACCCTGACCAAGTAGGCTTTATCCCAGAGATGCAAGGATAGTCAATATATGCAACTCAATAAATGTAATACATTATATACATGGACTGAAGGACAAAATTCACATGATCATCTCATTAGATGCAGAAAAAGCATTTGACAAAATCCAACAACCCGTCCTAATAAAAGCCCTACAGAGACTAGGAATAGAAGGAACATATCTCAATATAATAAAGGCTATTTATGACAAGCCTACAGCCAACCTATTACCAAATGGGGGAAAACTGGAAGCTTTTCCACTAAAATCAGGAATAAGACAAGGGTGTCCACTGTCCCAACTCTTATTTAATATAGTACTGGAAGTAAATTGCAAAAGACAATAGGAAATGGAAAAACATCCCTTGTTCCTGGATCAGAAGAATCAATAGTGAAAACAGCAATCTTACCAAAAGCAATCTACACAATTAATGCAAACCCCATCAAAATTCCAAAGGCATTCTTCAAGGAAATAGAAAAAACATTCCAAAAATTCATAGGGAATCACATATCTAAAATAATACTGAGCAACAAAAAATGAGGCTGGTGGTATCACTATACCTGATTTTAACCTATACTACAGAGCCATAGTAACAAAAACAGCATGGTACCAGCACAAAAGCATACGTGTAGAACAATGGAACAGAATAGAGGACCAAGATGCAAGTCAAAGTTGCTACAGCCACCTGATATTCATTAAAAATGCTAAAAATACTCATTGGAGAAAAGACAGACTCTTCAGCAAATGGTGTTGGGAAAACTGGATATTTATCTGTAGAAAGATGAAAACAGATTCTTCTCTTGCTCTCCATGCACAAGAATTAAGTCCAAATGGGTTAATGACCTTAACATCAGACCAGTAACTCTGAAACTACTAAAGGAAAAAGTAGGGGAAACCCTTCAACATATTGGTCTTGGCAAAGACTTTCTGAATACAACCCCAATTGCTCAGGCAATAAACCACAGATTGACTGCTGGCTGGGACCTCATGAAATTACAAAGATTTTATATAGCAAAGGACACTGTGAATAAAGCAAAGAAGCAACCTATAAAATGGGAAAAAATCTTTGCCAGCTATACATCCGATAGAGGATTAATATCTAGGATATACAAAGAACTTTTAAAAATTAAATAATAAGAAATCAAACAAGCCAATTAAGAAATGGGCTATGGAACTATATAGAGAGTTCTCAAAAGAAGAAATATGAATGGCATATAAGCATCTATAAAAATGTTCTACATTCCTAGTCATCAGGGAAATGCAGATTAAAACTACATTGAGATTCCATCTCACTCCTATCAGATTGGCTACCATCATGAAAACAAATGACCATACATGCTGGCAAGGATGTGGAAAAATAGGAACCCTTCAACACTGTTTGTGGGAATGCAATCTGATCCAGCCATTGTGGAAATCAGTGTGGAGGTTCCTAAGACAGCTAAAAATATATCTACCATATGACCCAGCTATAGCACTCCTAGGCATATATCCTAAGGACTCATCTCATTTCCTCAGAAGTACATGCTCTGTCATGTTTATTGCTGCTCAATTCACAATAGCTGGGTGTGGTGGTTTGAATAGATGGCCCCCAATATATTCAGTTCTTTATTGTTTGTAGTTTGCATCTGCTTGCTACCTGTCTGGAGGCAATGTCACTGGGTGATCTTAAGGTGTGGTGGTGGGTTTCCTATTTCAATCTAAAGATATGCAAAGTGTGCCTACCTGGAGTTTCTGAAGTGTGCTGTGGCTTTTGACCTGTAGGCTTGTGCTTCTCTCTCTCTGCTTGGTCCTGTGAAGGCAGGCCAGCTTTTTCTGCCATTATGGAACTTCCCCTGGATCTGTAAGCTTCAATAAATCCCTTCCTCCATAACTGTGCCTGGTCTGGAAGTTCATCTCAGTGAACCTGAAGCTGTCTGCTAAAGAACCAAGGAGTGGGCTGAAATGTACCTGGCCATGTGAATGTTGATCTTTTGGAACCGTTGTTTTGGAGGAATAGACATAGACTTGGTACTTGCAGCTGAAGATGTCTTCTGGAGTGGTAAGCCAAGTTTTATGGACTATTCTGATGAGAGTCTGAGAATGCTAAGTGCAGATAGCATTGAACTTCAAGGCTTGGCTTATGAGCTTTCTGAGGGGAAGGAAAGACTGCAGAGGACTTTGTTGGAACTTGGCTACTGGTATAAGGGCTGGCTGTGTCCTGCTGCCCAGGCCCAGAGAGTTTGATCAAGGTTAAATTTGTAATGGACTGATGTGCTTGGCTAGAGATATTGGACTGAGAGATTTAAGATTTTAAGCTGGAAAACCTCAAGCAAGTTAAAATTACAGGCACTAAGACTGGTTTTAGGCTACTGAATCTGCTATTGTCAAACACATTAACAATCTTAAAGGAAGGTGGTCCAATTGCTTTACCATGAAAAGGATGCCTGAGGAAAGACTACCATAGAAATGCAAACACTATTGGAAAGAGTTGACTGGAGAAGGAACCTGCTTTTCAAGGTTATAATTTATTTTGTCTGTGAATTAAGAATATGGCTGTGTCCTGCACACCTGGTATTGGATTCAGAAGCATGAAAAATGTGAGGAGTAGTCGTGAATTGCACATGCTTCCAGGAGCAGCTGCTGAGATGTGGCATGAGGTAGGGCCTGATGGCCTGATAGGCTGAAAGAGCCTTTGGAAAATGTGAGGAGTGGTCATGATTTGCACATGATTCCAGGAGCTGCTGCTGAGATGCTGCATGAGGCAGGGCATGATGCTCTGATAGGCTGAAAGAGACTTTAGAAGATGGACCATGGTTTGCATGAAGACCTCAAGGTTTGGATATACCAGGACTGTGCAAGGGCTACCATGGAGTGCACTGTTGGCCTGGGATGGAAGTGTTCCCCAGCTACTCTGCACAGCTGGAGGGCGGAACTGGAAAATCTGGAGACTGTCAGTCTTGGACTTGAACTGCAGAAGTTTGATGTTTGTTTGATGGTTGTTGAGTTGGCATTGTTTTACTCTCTCCTTGCTATGCCTTATACCAGTTGAAAATGTTTACTCTGTGCCTTTATATGTTAGAAGTGTTGAACTTGTTTGATTTTACAAATCTTAATATCTTAAATTGGTGAAGACTGTGGAGACCTTTGAAACTGAACTGAGTACAATTTACAATGTGTAATGGTTATAAATGTATTCCAGGGGTGGTTTGAATAGATGGTCCCCAATATATTTAGTTCTTTATTGTTTGTAGTTTGCATCTGCTGGCTACCTGTCTTGAGGCAATGTCACTGGGTGATCTGAATGTGTGGTGGTGGGTTTCCTATTTCAATCTAAAGATATGCAAAGTGTGCCTACCTGGAGTTTCTGAAGTGTGCTGTGGCTTTTGACCTTTAGTCTTGTGGTTCTCTCTCTCTCTCTGCTTGGTCTTGTGAAGGCAGGTCAGCTTCTTCTGTCATTATGGAACTTCCCCTGGATCTGTAAGCTTCCATAAATCCCTTCTTCCATAACTGTGCCTGGTCTGGAAGTTCATCTCAGTGAACCTGAAGCTATCTGATACACTGGGAGATGGAACCAGCCTAGATGTCCCTGAACTGATGAATGGATAATGAAGATATGGCACATTTATACAGTGGAGTTCTACTCAGTGGTAAAGAAAAATGAAGTTATGAAATTTTCAGGAAAATGGATGGATCTGGAAAGGATTATACTAAGTGAGGTAACCCAGGCCCAGAAAGCAAAATGCCACATGTTCTCTCTCATATGTGGATCCTAGCTACAGATGATTGGGCTTCTGTGTGAGAAGGAAAAAACTCAGTAGCAGAGGCCAGTAAGCTAGAAAAGAGATAGAAAGGGAAGATAAAGGAGGGGATGGGTTGCTTAATAGGATGGTATATGTAAGTAGAAGAATAGATTATTGGGGGTGAAAAGGCCCAAAACGAGGTCTGGGCAAGATATTGAGTAAAGCAAAGGTGGGGGGACAGCTAATAAAAATCTAAGAGGATATAAATAAAACATATGTAATCCTACTTTTTTGGACAATGGAACAATCAGGAGCTGTAAATTGTTGCTAGAAAATTTTCAGTGCCAGGTATGGGATATCTTCCAGTGAGTTGTTGGCCAGGGAGATCCCTGATGCCCACCAAACATTATAGGCCATTGCCAAGACCCTTGGTTTCCCACCAGGAATAGATGGTAAGACCCTATTGCTGAAGACTCCATATACTTGGGCTGCAAAGCCACTAAGAAATCTTGCTGGAAATGAGCTGATAACCTCTACCATGTAGACTAGCTGACAGAAAGCTGGAAGAAGCCATTCTGCATGCTGTTCAATAGGAGAAAGAGAAATCACCAGTGAAGATAATCATCACTGGACACTGAAAGCCTTATAATTGGCCAGCAGGGCCAAATGAGTCAATGGGTGCAGTAGTGGCATGTCTGTTATGGGGGAAACCAACTGCCCTCTAATTGGACTGGAGGTCCGCTCCGTGGGAAGGGAATACATCCCTGATACCGAAAACTTAAAACATAAGCCCTAGAGGTGTAAAGTCTGCTGTTATCTGGCCAAATGTATATACTATGCTTATCAAACTGCCCAGTAAACACTTCTGTTATTGTTCACACCCTTATATTAATGCTACTCTCACTTTTGGTTGAGAATCTTCTCTTTTCAGATGGCAGTGACCTTGGGACAACTCAGAAGGTATCATGGTGATGGAAAGAAATGACTGCAGTGCTCAATACTTCAATATCTGTATCACACCTTCCAAGGCTCAGGGTCTAATGTGGAAGAGGTGGCAGAAAGACGGTAAGAGCCAAAGGAAGGGCAGGACTCCATACAACATGCTCCCTCCAGACACCAAATGGCCTGGATATCCATGGCCTCACAGTGCCTGACACTACCTGCATAAGATCATCATAAGAGGAGGAAAAGATCAAGACATCAAAAGTAAAAGAGAGACTGATTGAGATGGGGAGGGGATGTGATGGAGAGTGGAGTTTCAAAGGGGCAAGTGGGGGAAGAGAGAGTATCACCATGACGTATTTTTTATAATCATGGAAGTTGTTAATAAGAACATTAAAAAAATTTTAAAAATGTGCTATGAAACTAAATAGAGAGTTCTCCAAGGAAGAAATACAGATGGCATATAAACTTCTAAAACAGTGTTCTACATCCTCAGCCATCAGGGAAATTCAAACTAAAACTACTTTGAGATACCATCTCTCTCCTGCCAGAATGGCTGCTATCAAGAAAACAAATGACAAGGGAACCCTTCTATACTTTGGTGGGAATTTAGTCTTATAATGTCATTGTAGAAATCAGTGTGGAGGTTTTGAGACAGCTAAAAATAGATTTACCATATGATCCAGCTATAGTACTCCTAGGCATATACCCTAATGACTCTTCTCACTGCCTTAGAGATACTTGCACAATCATGTTTATTGCAGCTAGGAAATGGAACTAGCCTAGATGTCACTCAACAGATGAATGGATAATAAAGATGTGGTACATTTACAGGATAGAGTTATATTCATCAGTAAAGAAAAATGAAATTATGAATTTTGCAGCACAATGGATAGATCTATAAATGATTATATACTAAGTGAGGTAACCCAGGCCCTATAAGTCAAATGTTGCATGTTCTCTTACATGTGGTACATAGCTGCAAATGTTTAGACTTGTGTGTGAACTGGAACCAAAATATCGGTAGCAGAAGCCAGTAAGATAGAAAAAGGCTATAAGCAAGAGAGGAGAAGGAAGGACGTCAGTAGATGGCATTGGATATATGTAAGTAGAAGAACAGATTACATGGAGTGGAATGGCCTAAGTGAGGCCAGGGGAAGAGACTGATGAAGAGTGGAGGGAAGGTCAACCAATATTCAAGATATTCTCAATAAGACATATAAAATCCTACTTTTTTTCTCTCTCATATGGCACATCCAGAAGCCATAGATTGCTACTAGAAAATTGTCAGTACCAGGGATGGGATACCTTCCAGTGAGTTGTTGGCCAGGGAGGTCTCTGTTACCTCCAAAATATTATAGGCTATTTCCAAGGCCCTTGGTTTCCCACAAGTAACAGATCCTAAGACCCTATTGCTGAAGATTCTACATGCCTGGGCAGCAAAGCTCACTGAAAAATCAAGCTGGTGCTAAGCTGAAAACCTTTTCTCTATAGACTAGCCAATTGAAAGCTGGGGAAAGCTGCATTGCATGCAGCCATATGGGAGACAGAAGTCATCAGTTGTGAAGACAGTGGACTCTGGAAGCCTCAAGTTTGGCCACACAGGCCAAATGACTGCACGGGTGCAATAGTGGCATGTCTGCTCTAGGGGAAACCAACTGCTCTCTAATTGGGCTTGAGGCCCATTTTATGGGAGGGAATACATGCCTGGTACTGAAAACCTAATAAAAGCCTATGGCAGAGAGCCTATGGCAGCGATCCTTAGGTGTATAAAGCCTGCTCCTGTCTGGCTAAGTGCACATATTATTCTCACCAAAGTGCCCTGAAATTACTACCAGCAATGTTCCTGTTCATATATTAATGCTACTCTCACTTTTGGTTAGAGAAGCTTTTCTTTTCAGATGGCAGTGACTACTGGGATGCCCCAAAAGGCAACATAGTGCTGAGAAGAAGTGATGGAGAAGTGGTCAGCACTGAAACATCTCTAGCACACCCTTCAAAGCTTGTGGAAGAAGTGGTGGAAAGAATGTAAGAGTCAAAGGAATGGTACTGTTGGGCACTGCCAGGCACAATGGAGCCTTCAGGAGATGGGCCTGAGCTACCAGGCATGACTAAGGACCCCTGGGCTACAGGGGGCCACTCCCTCTCCAAGCCCAGCACATCTGAACTTAGGATCATAGACCTCTGGCCTATGGCCAGTTGCTCAGGAAACTCCTTATTAGCCAGCAGCCTTCACACTCCATGACCCTCTTCCCACCATTATGTAGATCACCATTATGTAGACTCTGCCTATGTGCTGCACCTTCCTGTCTCCCTACATGCTGGAATGGATGTCCCTAGACATTCACTAGTAATCTTTAAACCCACCAGTCCTCTTAGGACACTCTTCCCACTCTCAACTTCTTATAAACCTATTTCCCTATTGAATAATTGGAACTACTATCTAAAGTTGTCTCCCAGGCATACATTCCTTTGCAATCATGGCAGCTCAAGACTCTGCTTTCCATGGTTGCCTGGCCGCCTTTGGGGAACCATGGCCCTGAGAATCCAGGGACCCACCACTGGTGCCTGAACAGGGACCTTCTGAGATGCACCAAGGTAAGTGTGTGCTCCCCCAGACGGACAATTGTTGTGTGGGAACATCAGGCCTTTGCCTCCACGTTTTTGAGGGCTGGCATGTTTCTCTTTTTCCTCCTTAACTTTTGGTTTGTGCCATTGTCTTGGCGATGCCACTGTTTCTCTATCATGAGCAATATTGTCTCCCACCAAAAGAAATCACAGATTCATAGATTAAGGAACCACAGCCCCAAGGATCCAGGGACCCACAGGGTAACACTCCTTGCAATGTGACTGTTCAGACAGAAATGGGCCTTGATATCCATGACCAAACAGTGCCTAGAAATACCTTCACAAGACCCTCATAATAGAAGAAAAAGATGATGACATCAAAATAAAAGAGAGACTAATGGAGAAAGGGAGGGGATATGATGGAAAGCAGTTGTGAAGGGGGAAATGGGGAAGGGGAGGGAAGTATCATGGTTTATTTATTGTCTGTAAGTATAGAAGTTGTCAATAAAAAAGTTAAAATTTTTAAAAAGTAGTTTTTCATCTTTTTATTACTTTTGATTTGTAGTCTACTTTATACTTTATCAGGGCTTTATTGCTACACCTCTTACTTCCATTGGCTTAGAAAATCATTTTTCAACCTTTCACCCTAAGGGAGGGCCTATCCTCTAAGGTAAGGTAGGCTTTTATTGTAGACAGCAAATGGAAGGATACTGTATTTTTTGCTTTTCCTTTTTTTTTTTTTTTTTTGGAGGTAAGGTCTCACTCTAGCCCAGGCTGACCTTTAATTCACTAGGTAGTCTTAGGCTGGCCTCACACTCACAGGAATCCTCATACCTCTGCATCCTGAGTGCTGGGGATAAAGGCACACCTGACCCAGGATCCATTTTTATTATCCAGTGTGTGCATCTTGATTGGGGAGTTGAGTACATTACTATTTGTGGGTTCCTGGGTTCTTGCTTCCCAGGAACAACCATATTTTCCCTCAAGGTGTCCCCGGCAACCATGGAGACCAAGGTTGTGTGAGTGTGACAAGAGAAACACTTCTGGGAGATAGTTCCAGTGACC